>NC_056729.1:1795055486-1795242986 GCF_019279795.1 Protopterus annectens | reverse complement strand
ATGTTCTGCCAACTGAGTTGGAGAATATGGAGTCACCTGCTGTGTTATTAGATTGGGACATTTGAATCAGTAGTTTGTTAGAAGAGCGTAGGTTCCTCTGATTATTGCAGGGTTGTATGAGGGAGGAGAGAGTTGGAGTGTTGTTAGGGTGATAAAGGGCTTTGTGGACAATATTAAGTTGGTGGAATTGTATTAGGTTGGGTAATTCCAGCCAGCCTAGTTTTTTAAGATTAAGACAATGATGAGTCCTATAAGGAGATGCTGTGGCAAATCTGGCAATGTTGTTGTAGGATGAAGCTAGTTTATTGAGATTGTGCTTAGAAAGATTAGTGTAAATGGTGAAAGCATATAGAAGGGTTGAGATTAAGTGGGTTCTAGAAATGGTAGTTCTAGTTTCGGGAGTTAGGAAAGCTTTGATTCTATAGAGAGAGCCAATTTTTCTGTTAGTAGCTTTAATTGTAGCATTGATATGAGTGTCAAATTTCAGTTGATTATCAATGGTAATACCCAAGAGTTTAGTGGTTTGGTCTGGGGAGATGAGGGTACCATTATTGGATGTAAGTGTGAAGTTAATAGAGGGGGATAGGTGAGTTGGTGTAAAGAGCAGGAGTTTGGTTTTCTTGGGGTTGAGGAGTAGACAATGATTCGAGAACCATTGCTCTATAGTTGTGAAGGTATTTTGTGTGAGAGTGTGCAGCTCGCTCTGAGTTGAGGCTGAGCATATAATGGTTGTGTCGTCAGCGCATTGAATGCAAGTTAACTGAGGAGTAGCCAGATGAAGGTCATTTATAAAGATAGAGAATAGGAGAGGACCTAAGATACAGCCCTGAGGGACTCCTATAGTGTTGGGGAGGAGATCAGAGAGATGGTTATCCCAGAGAACTGCCTGTTTACGGTTGTCCAGATAAGATGCGAACCAGTTTAAGGCAAGATTATCTAGAGTGAGGGATCTTAAACGGTAGAGGAGAAGTTGGTGATTGACCATGTCAAAGGCTTTAGACAGGTCAACAAAGAATGCTGAAGAAAGAGTGTTGTTGTTGCGGTTTTTGTTAATAGAGTCAATAAAGGATAGTAATGCTGTGCTAGTACTATGGAATGGTCGAAACCCATGTTGACAATTAGCCAGGAGGTTGTGGCTAAGTAGGTGGTGAAGTAATTGTGTGTGGATGCATTTCTCCATTATCTTTGCAAGAGGAGAAAGTAATGCAATAGGACGGAAGTTTGAATACTCAGTGGAGTCACCTCCCTTGAATAGAGGGATAATATAAGAGATTTTCCAGAGTGATGGAATAGTACTTTCTTTTATAGTCCTGTTGATGAGTATAGAGATGGGATAGGAAAGAGCTTTAGCTCCTAGATGGAGGTATTCAGCTGGTAATTTGTCTGCTGAGGGGGTTGCGGGCTTTAGTTTTTGAAGTAAGGATGATATATAGGAGGTTGGTATCGGTTTTAGGTGAAATGGAGGGAGAGAGGTAGTTTGGGTTAGCAGTTTGGATGTATCAGGGTTTTGTTGGTTAGCCAGTTTTAATATGGCTGAAGTAAAGAAGGTATTAAAGGCATTAGCTGTTTGTAGTGGGTAGTCAGGGTTAGAGCCTAGTGGATTTGGTGTGGCAGCTTTGCCAGGGGATAGGAGCTTGTTAATAGCAGACCAGAATTTTTGTGGTTGGTGAAGGGAGGATTGTTGAAGCCGTGTATAATAGGTCTTTTTATCTTGTAGGATGGTTTTTTTTGTTACATTTCTTTGTTGTCTAAAAGTAAGGTGATCAGTTATGCTTTTTGTGGAACGCCATTTAGCCCAGGCTTTGTTCCTGCTAAGGATTAGTTTTTTAGTTTCATTTGGGAGCCACTGGGCAGCTTTGGTTTACATGCGTATAGAACGCATTGGGGCATGATGTTCAAGGATATCCAGAAAAGTATTATTAAAGTAACTAACAGCTTCATCTATAGGGAGTGATTTCAGAAGTGACCAATTAACTTGCATAAGTTCATTATGAAACATTGGGGTCAAAAGATTTTTTGCTGCGGGATGTTCTGACTTTGATAGGGATAGCAACATTTGTTTTGTGCCTGATAATATATGTTAGAGAGTGGTCACTAAGGTCATCTGGGAGAGTTCCTGTTGTGTATTTTTGTTCTGGACTATTTGTTAATATCCAGTCGAGTATAGTTTCTTTGTTATTAAGTTTGTTTATTCTTGTTGGGGAGTTAATGATTTGCGAGAAGCCATGTAGGTTAATGAGGGTGGTTGGGTTGGTATGTTTGCATTTGTTCCAGTCAATATTAAAGTCTCCTAAAAGTATTGTTTCTTGTAGGAGATTTAGTGAAAGCCAATTAAGAAAGTTTTCTAATACAGTCGGATTTTTTCCAGGGGGAAGATAGGTACAGATAATATTAATTGTTTTGTGAGGGTTGAGCTGAAGTTTTGAAATAATTATTTCAACACTACTGTCAGATATAGGGTAGAGATTCGTATTGCTTATTTGTAGTTCGGTTTTATAGAGGACTACAACCCCGCCACTTTTTTTGTTTAAGCGGTCTTGTCTAAGAATGTTGTAGCCTGGGGGGGTAATTTCATTATCTTTTATTGTGGGTTTTAGCCATCTTTTGGTTAGACAGAATATCAAACTGTTGAACATCTAGAAGAGCATGTATTAGTGGTATTTTGTTGCAAATGCTGCGAATATTAAGATGGGCAATTGACAACGATTTTGGGGGTTTGGTCGAAGGTGTTGGTTTTGTTTTGAAAATGTGGCACTTAGAGGATTGTGGGGATGGGTTAGGGCCAGGATTGGGGTGGATGTCTCCATTAATTAATAAGGTATTTAGTACTGGGTTATGAAATTGAGGAGTTTTATGGTAGTAGTTAAAATGTTTTTTAAGGCTATGAATATAAAATTTAATGTGGAGAAGACGGTGATATTTTGGTAGAAGATAGGAGGTGTTGTAGGTGGCATTAAGATTGTTTGCGGATAGAGGCAGGGGAGTTATGAGGGTATGTTTGCATATGATATTAAGAGTAAAGGGTAGGGGTTGTTCATAGGAGGTTGAAAAATAGGCAGAGGTGAGAGTAGTTAGGAGAGTTAGTAGTAACAAAGGTTGGAATTTATTAGACATAGTAGGAGATACTGTAGTAGAAATTAACGTATATAGATAAAGGCAATAATGTTACAGAGTAGTAGGTAGATATGTGGGGGGGGAGACAAATATGGAAGGGGGTGGAGACAGTTGCAAACTATGATTGGTAGAATGATGTGAGGGGTGTGTCTATGAGGGTATAAATGTAGAGGTGCTAGGGGCGGGTGGGATTTGGGGGCAGGGAGGGGAGCGGAGTGAGCCCGAAGGGCGAACAGAGCGGGAAGACACAAGAGAGTGGAGAGTCACAGAAAAAAAACAATCTGTAAGCTGGAGAAACAGTCGGTAAGTTTGTACAAGGTATATGTGTATGTGTAATGTAAATATCTTAAACTTAAAAGGATGTGCAGGCTTAGAGCAGGAAACTGTAATGGAAGAAAGGATTGGCAGGGTCAAAAGAAAAAAAAATATAAAGCAGTGAGGGTGAGGATGCAGATACAAAATACAAAGGTAGATGAGAGAACGAACTAAGCCAAAAGGGAGAAAACCAGGTAATAGTAGGATGCCACCTGGTGGCCAAAAGGGGTAAATAATGAAGTTGTAGAGGTAAGAAAGAGGTGATAGAAGAAAAGTGTTAGGGAAAAAAAGGTAGACAATTCAGTAGTAGATTTGAGGAAGAAATAAAATGAGAGACAGGAGTAAAATAGGGGTGAAGACAAGGGCTATTGGCTGCTGGCAGTCCTGTATCAGGCTTGTCAATGCAGATACCACTAGATATGGGGGAGATTGCGATGTTGTGTTGTGACCTCCTGGGTAGTGTCAGTATCCATGGTATGAGTTTGTAGGGTGTGTATTGTAGTACAGTCCAGAATAATGTCCAGTCCAGAATAATGTTGGCAAGGATGTTGTGTCCCATTACAGCCCATGGAAACCTGCTGTCATCCTGTGTCTATGAGCTGCCATAACACCTAAATGTGCCAGAAGTCATTCTACATCACCCCATGATCTGCCCAAGGTCTCTCACATTGGTATGTGCATCTGACAGGAAGCCCAACAAATGGCCCAAATATTGCAGTACAGGCTGGATTGGGCCATGCACATGCAAGTGTCTGCCAAGACTATATACTTTCTGTGTGATATGAGTTGCTCTGTAAAATGTATATAAACAGCATATAATGTGTCCAGGTCATGGCCTGCCTTAGGCATAGGCGAACTAGGCGACCGCCTAGGGTGCCGTACAGGCCGGCCTTGTAAAGGGCGCAATTTTGGCTTATTTATTTTTTTATTTTAATTAGTTTAATTAGTGCATTCTTTCTTCCCAGTGCCTGCAGCAGGTGGCGGGAAGAAAGACTGCACTAACTTAATTAATTAAAAAAAAAAAAAAATACAAGGGCATCGGAACCATGGGGGGTGAGTGCCCTCCCACTTTTACAGCTGCAGCAGGTCGAATGCGCTATTAGCGTCTTCTCCTTTAATTAGAATCATACGTGCTTACGCCAGTTTAGAAGTAAATCCAATTTTCAGTCGCGCAATTTTAAGCTAGCAGTTCCGTGAAGTGGGGGGGCTAAGTCCATGTGGCAGCTTGGTTTAGAAAGAAGGTGAGTAAGTGTATGCGTGTGTAATTCAAACTGTTTGTTTCTGTATGCGAGCGAAAGAGAGATTTTGTGTGTGCGTGCTCACATGTGAAATAGACTGCACTTCTTTGTAGTTTCCCATTTTTACATTTTTATTTATTGTATAACAAAGTCCACCGGAACCAGTGGTTGCTTTTCAGAGACGTTCCATCTACATTGGATATAAGTTAGACAGAAAAAAATAATGACATGCACAGATGCAAAATTTGTATTTGCAGATGCAAAATTTGTATTTGCATCCATACAAAATATCTCATTATTTCTAGACTTGTCTAAAGCCTTCAACACAGTTTGTCACATCAAACTTCTACTTCAAATGTCCTCATTAGGTCTCTCTCAGCCCACCCTTCTGTGGTTCAAAAGCTACCTATCCAATAGGTACCAGTCAGTAAAATGGCACTCCATTCTTTCTCCATACCTCCCAGTCACAGCCGTAGTACCGCAAGGCTCTATCTTTGGTCCCCTCCTCTTTAACATTCTCAGAAAGACCCTCCACACATCCACACAACAGGCCTCTCTAATACAATATGCAGATGATTCCACACTCATTTGCACATCTGATAACATGGTGCGCCTCCAAAAAATTACTCAGGAAGCTTTAATGGCAACTGAAACATGGCTTTGGAACTAAACAGCTCATGGTCAGTCCTGAAAAAAAAAAACTATGTACTACTTTTTTCCTCAAATCCCTTTCTCATGAAAAAAAAAATAAAGTACTCTCTCTTTTGTAATACAACCATTGAAGTCACTTTTCGTAGCACATTATTAGGGCTGATAGTGGGTGATAATCTTAAATTTGACCTGCATATACAAAATTGCATAAGAAAAACTCATATAAAACTATGGATGCTTTATAGGGCCAAAAACTTTCTCTCTGACACAACCAAAGCTACACTTGCCACTACTTATCTCTTCCCCCACATATCTTTATGGTGCTCCCATCTTTACTTACCTTCGGGCATCACAAAAATCAATACTTGAACAATGCTGTAACAAAGTTTCTAAATTTGTAGTAAATACCCCTTTTAGAAACCACCACTGTAAAGCAATAAAAAAAAACTAAACTGGTAAGAACTACCTAATTGATTAACATATACACAGCTTCTTACCACCTATAAAATTATCCATAATCCATCTGCTCGTCCTGCACTAAATAACAATCTACACAACTATGTTCGTAGTCGGTCATTATGATCCAGTGACCAAAAACTCCTGTCTGTCCACAAATCTATTAAATATGCTGGTCATTGTCTGTACTCTTATCATATTGCTAAGGCTTAGAATCCCTTATCTCTATCCATCAGATCAATACCATCCCGACCATCCTTCAAAACCAGTCTGAAAGACTTCCTAGCCAAAAGCTGTCTCTGTTCTTGCTCAACACCAGGATAAATCTATATAAATATATCCCTGAATGTGGGCAAACATCTATTCATTCTTTACACTTTCTTACCCTCCCTTCTTCAGTTACTTCCTTACTTTTATCAATTTCTCTCCCCTGGCTTTCTCTCTAACTGTACCATAAGTCTGTTTTTCCTCTCACTTTGTATTGCAGTTCCTGTCTGTATTATACTAATTTGCCTTTAATTTCTGTATAAACTGGCTAAAATTTGTCTAACTATTAAATCATTTTCATATAACTTGTAGCTATTTTAATCAATGTTTTCATATTATGTTTAATCTGGTATAATTATTTGAACTGCATTTTTTGTAGTATTATTTTTGAAGACTGTAAAATTACTATTGTTAAAATGTTTTATAACACTTTGGAGCTTTTCTCCCTGGGCCTCTGCTGAAAATGGGTTCCTATCCAGTCCGACGTTCCTGGTAATCAAATGTCAATAAATAAATAATAAAAATAAAATAAACAAAATAAGCTTACAAGCAGGTATGTGTATGAAATAAGCTTACAGCTGTGTATGAATTATCATGACAATGTGTTCTTTCAGCTCTACTGAGTTACTGCAGAAAATGTACACTTCTGTATTACATAGCAAATATTCTTTTGAGAAAAAGGCCAAAACATTAACATAATGCAGCATCGTTATTTCAGAATCATGAAGCTAATTAAGGAGTTCTGTTTTAGTGAAAACTGAAATCCAAGATACATCAACTTACTGATTTTCAGTACGACAGTTTATATATGCATGATCGTATGGGCAAATATGTGTGTGTATTTGTTTGTATATGTGAGTGTGTGTGTGTGTGTGTGTGTGTGTGTGTGTGTGTGTGTGTGTGTGTGTGTGTGTGTGTGTGTGTGTGTGTAGATGTAGAGGATGTCGGTACATATGCATCAATATGCATTTACTAACAGAAACACTTAAAGACAGAAAAGAAATGTCATGTGATAGACAGCTTATTGTAAGGTATTCCTGCGGTGCCAGATGACATTTTGAACTGACATTTTCCTTAATGTGTTGTCTCCTCTTAGTTTTAATGCCCTGAACTTCACTGAGTTGTTCTTTCAGTGTTCAGAGGATACTCTGGGGCCTGTAACTGGATATATTTGATAGTTTTTTCCTCTCCCCCTGAGATATGACTTTAACTGCACCAGATACATTCAGCCAACATGAATGGACTAGTATGTTTGGACAAGACAGAAATTACAAATTAATGATAAATTTCATGCTGGTAGTTGTGGAGGTTCCCCTCAGGCTAGATGTGCTGAGGAATCTAATCACTAGTATGGTTCACTTCTGTGAATCCTATGACTATTCACTTTGACAGCAGGAAAAACAGATTAAGTGCACTTATGTATGCCTGAAGGAATGGCCTGGGAGAAATGTAGACTGACAAAACTATTAATAATAATTTGCTTTATCATTGTACAGTTTACATTGCTGCATGGCATTTCTTTACTGATCTTTCATTAATTGATAAATGTGATTGATCTCTATAACACTTTCCAACTTAATCTTTGTACAGGTTCCTGAGTCTGTGTAGTTAAGAAAAAAACGAATGGTTAAATCAACAATGAACAGTCATTCACAACTCACATAGTACACTTCACAATTCACACAATGCACACACACACACACACACACACACACACACACACACACACACACACACACACACACACACACACACGCATGCACGCACGCACACACACACGCACGCACGCACACACACACACACACACACACACACAAACGTGCAAGAATAGCATTTTACATTTGAAGGCAGTTAGGCTTCTGTTTATAAAGAACATTGGTACTCACCAAGACTTAAGGATGAATTCAGTTCCAGCAATACTACTTTCCTTTGCTTGTTGGTTTTATTATCTCTCCATTCAGACCCCAGCTGTCTGATTTTTGTCATGTTGTGTTAATTAGGTAAGCTGCAATTATATTCAACCTGTTATCTTCTGTCTGACCAATTGTCACATCTTTTTTTCCCAATCATACTTCTCAGCTGTACACATTTTCATATTTTTGGTCTTTTTTTCATAAACTTGTGTTTTTCTGGCAAATTGGTGGTAAATCATTTCAGGTTGAAGTTAGAAAATAATGACATACATCTGAGTTTCAGACTTCATATCCTTCAGAAAATTCATGCTAATGTAAAACCTGTTATTCTATCAACCTTCTAAGTTTGTAAGGGCAATATTTAAAAATTGTCCCTATTTTTGGGCTTTTGTCCCACTTTTATTTATGGCTTTGTCCAGATTTTTTGCTCTAAGAGGTTGAGAGGTACGTTCTCGATCTTCTCCACAGTTTCTTCATAGCTTCTCTTAACCTTTGCACAGCTGCTCCAAACACACACACAATCATCTTCTCCTGTTTAGTGTGTGTATTTGTATGTGTGTGGTGTGTGCGTGTGTGTGTGTGTGTGTGTGTGTGTGTGTGTGTGTGTGTGTGTGTGTGGTTGCCACAATCAGCTGCAAGCAATAGCCAAAGAAGGATGCAAGGTTAACAGAGACCAGATTGAAGACAACTGAAAAGTACAACAGTTCAGGGAATTACTCAAGGCTTTCACACCCCAGGAATAGTAGGAAATAGGTGGGGTGGAAGAAGAATTGCAGAGCCTCAAAACAGCATGTGTGAGGACTAAAGAACTGATATGTGGACGAGCAAGGTATGGAATAAGGTATGGAAATAAGGTACATAAGGAGAGCTGAGAGTGGAATGCTGAAAGTCATCAAAAGAAAGAAGGAGTGCAGGAAAAAGTGGGAGATAGAAAAGACGGACCAGTATAAGTAGGAATATTGGTCGGCTAACAAAGAAGCTAAGAAAGGAGTTGCAATAGCAAAGAACAAGACATCAGAGCCATGCTACCAGCTTCTGGAAAGTGATTCAGTATTTGGCACAAAAAAAACTATATCACATTGCAAGGCAAAGACAGAAAGATAAAGAAGATAGTCAGGCACTCTTCATAAGGGAGGCCAGCAATAACCTGCCCACCAGTCCACAGGACATCAAAGGCAGATGGAAGGAGTACTTCCAGCAGCTTCTGAATGAAAAAAAATACTCTACAGAAGCTGTACTGCCGCAGACACAGACTATGATGAGAGAAGAAGAGGCCCACCCTATAAGAAGTAAGAGTAGCAGTAAGGAAAATGAAGCCATGGAGCAGCAGGATCAGATGAGGTCACAGCAGATATGATAAAGGTGCTGGGTGAAATAGGAGAGAAATAGCAGTGTGGAGAGAAAGGCGTATCCCAGATGACTGGAGAATAAGCATACTCATGCTAGTGTACAAGAACAAAGGGGACATCCACAACTGTGGGCAGTATAGAGGTATCATACTCCTCTCACATTGCAGGAAAGTTCTGGAGAAGGTGCTTGATATGCAGAGCAGTGGAAAGTAGGATGGAAGATGAGCAGTTTGGATTCAGATCAGGATGCAGCACAACTGACCCGATGTTTGCAATGAGACAGATAGTTGAGAAGAAGTTAGAGAAGAGGAAAGAGTCCATCTGGACATTCCTAGACTTAGAGAAAGCATATGACAAGGTCCCAAGAAAGCTGATTTGGACAGTACTGTGGTGGTTTGAAGTCCCAGAAACATTGGTAGAATTAGTGCAGGCTATGTACAAGGACCCAATGACTCACATGCAAACAATGTTCAGTCTCACAGAGGGCTTCCCAGCAGGAGTGGGTGTGCACCAGGGTTCAGCTCTGAGCCCACTGCTGTTCATACTGGAAGTAGACTACCTTAGCAAACAGGTCAGAAGGGACAGATCAATAAAACTGCTGTATGCAGATGAAGTGGTATTACAGGCAGACTCTGAGCAAGATCTTCAGCAAAGGCTAGGAGAATAGAATGCAAAACTGAAGGCACATGGGATGAAACTAAGTACAGATAAGACAGTGGTAATGGCAGCAAATTAGGGAAATCAGAAGAAGCTGAGAATTGAGATCGAAAGGAAGAATGTGGCACAGGTTAATAGCTTCAAGTATCCCTAAACACCAAAACATCACTAGGAAAACAAGGACCACGAGCACCTCAGGATCTGAATCAATGTGAAAAAGTTTATTCTGGTACCTCGGCCGCCTTTCACCTTCTCGGAATAATTAAATTTGTCAAAACATATCCAATTTATATACCTGACACTTCAAATTTGTCCAAAAACCACCATCAATTACACAATTTAATAATTAAACATTTAAACAATTAAACATTTAAAGTTGTAGTAGCACCAATTGTCAATAAGCAGGAACAAACAAAACAACAACATGAAAAATCCTAAGAATGCATTATTTTAAAACATTTGTTATAATTCTTAAACATTCATTTACTCTATAATATGCAGACTTTTTAAATATTTAAATATTTATATGATTCGACTAATACAAAAAAATTCAAAAGGACTTATAGAGTTATATTACTATCCAAATTCATCCCCCTAGGTTACAAAGTTTTATTATTTATAATCATTCTGCATTCTAGTTTATTCAATTCACTTTTAAAGTTCCCACTATCCATAACATTTGGTCATGCTAAAACACTGAAGAATAAACTGTTTGTTGCTCCCCCATGTGCTGATATAAAATGACTTGCAACTGGACTATCCACATTTTGTCTCCTGATATCCCCCAAATATGTTAATGACTGACCAGAATCTTTGAGGATTATTTAGATTTTTTTTTGTATATTGTGTTAGTAGTTGATCTTATCTTGTTTAACCAATTTACTTGCTTTATGTCTTAGCTCTAGGTATAACTGTTTAGAGGCTTGAGATCCTGTTTTATGCCACTGGTTCCACATTTTGTCTCTAGTTTTCAGTAATGATCTAGTGTCTTTGGTAAGCCATGGTGCAAATTTGGATTTAATTCTGATGGTTCTAGGAGGGGCATGTGAGTCCAGTATGTCTAGAAAGGTAGTGTTAAAGTAATTAACTGCTTCGTTAAGGTTCAGGGTCTTAAGTGGTCCCCAATCACAGCTGTTTAGAGTATTATTAAAACTGGTGTGGTTTAAGTTTGTTTTGTTTCTTATTAGCTGATAGGTTGTAGGTTTAGTTTGATATGCACATTATCTTAGTATAAAGGTTGGTAGGTGGTCGCTCAGGCTGTCAGGCAAAAATCCAAAGTGACATGTTTGAGTTGATCTATTTATCAATATCCAGTCCAGAATGAACTGTATCTTGGATGATTTATTGATTCTGGTGGGTGAATGGATTATTTGGTGATATCCATAGAGGTTGATGAAATTGGTTGGATTGCTAGAGTTGAGAGTTAGCCAATCAATATTAAAGTCCTCCATAATGATTGTTTCATGACAGAATGTATTGGTGGCCCAGTTTAGTATGTTTTCGAGTATTGGTATGTTAGGACAGGGTGGGATATAGCATCCAATTATGTTAATAAATTTTGGGGGGGGGGTTCATCTTTAGTCTGGTAAGGATAACTTCATCTTTGTCAAGAATAGGGGTGGATAGGTCCAAAGTTTCAACATTAAGCTGATTTTTAAACAAAATGGCTACACCACTTCCCTTTTTATTTTTTCTGTCATGTGCAATATTGTAACCTGTGGCAAGATTTCATTATTTGTAATGTCTGTTTTTAACCAAGTTTAATTTAGCAGAACAATAACAGGTGAATATAGTGAGAGGTTGGCGTGTAGGTCATGAATTTTTTTAGTAATGCTTCTTATGTTTTTATTTAGTATTAACAGGTCTGCAGCTGTCCTAACAAATTGTAGTATACTGTGAAGGTGACTGCATGGTTGAGTGGAGGAGCTATCAGCAAGAGTAGGTGGACTGGGAACAGGATGTATATCACTGCTTAGAGATAGTTTAGATATGACATAGGTTATGATTTTTATGATTTTGGCCATGTAGTTATCATATATCAGGGGGTTAGATATGACATAGGTTATGATTTTTATGATTTTGGCCATGTAGTTATCATATATCAGGGGGTTAGATATGACATAGGTTATGATTTTTATGATTTTGGCCATGTAGTTATCATATATCAGGGGGTTAGATATGACATAGGTTATGATTTTTATGATTTTGGCCATGTAGTTATCATATATCTGGGGGTTAGATATGACATAGGTTATGATTTTTATGATTTTGGCCATGTAGTTATCATATATCAGGGGGTTAGATATGACATAGGTTATGATTTTTATGATTTTGGCCATGTAGTATCATATATCAGGGGGTTAGATATGACATAGGTTATGATTTTTATGATTTTGGCCATGTAGTTATCATATATCAGGGGGTTAGATATGACATAGGTTATGATTTTTATGATTTTGGCCATGTAGTTATCATATATCAGGGGGTTAGATATGACATAGGTTATGATTTTTATGATTTTGGCCATGTAGTTATCATATATCAGGGGGTTAGATATGACATAGGTTATGATTTTTATGATTTTGGCCATGTAGTTATCATATATCAGGGGGTTAGATATGACATAGGTTATGATTTTTATGATTTTGGCCATGTAGTTATCATATATCAGGGATGCTTTGGGGGAATAATGGTGAGGAAGGGATAAGTAGGGGAAGTGATGCATTGTTGGTATGTTGAAAATGGAAGAGTTAATAAGAGAATTGAAGTAAGCACAGTTCTGAGAATGAGGGGTAGTGGTGGCAGGTCTATATCACAACTCAAATTGTCGTAATATCGAACACCTAATGATCGACAAGTATTCATCAAAACGCATTTGGGTGATATGATGAATACTTGCAGGGCAAAGATGTAGTCGGCCAAATACACAATGTTGCCCTTTCCTCCACTGTAGTACTATTTCAGAGTTGGTATATTTAGTTAGGGGGTGTGGGGGGCACAGCTCCGCACATGGGTGGGTTTGTTTTAGGTTTAGTTTGTTCCATTGTATTATGGGGCAAGTGTTTTTTTGCCCTGTAAGTATTCATTGATTCGTGGAAATGCGTTTCGATTAATATTTGGTGATCTTTAGGTGTTCAATATTACGATGTTTTGACATCGTAATATAGACCCGTGGTGGCATGGTGGGGTGTAGAATCCATTAGATTGACAGGGTATGAGGTACTATGGGCAAGTATTGTCAGAGTTACTAGAGTAGTGAGGTATAGTTGGAACATCTTGTTAATATTTAGGTTGAGTCTTTTTTAGTTAGTGATTACCTAGCAGGGTATAGTTTAGTTTTGAAAGAAAATGTTACCACCTAGGTGAGTTGGGAAGTTAGCAAATTTATTAACCAAGTATATGAGAAGTAGAGGAGAAAGTGGCAGAGATGGATATTATATGTAGATATGTTATTCCTGCTTTGATATTATTTTATATTTATAGTTATACTATATGGTATAGTTTTGGGCAGAGGAGTTGAAATTGGATAGGAAGGAGAAATATGTACTAGGATGGAGAGTATGATTCCTAGATATTACTTTTATATAAGGTCTATGGCTACATGGGATAAGGTAGGACAGTTATAGGGAGGGATTGGCAGGTTAGTTGCTTAGGTCTATGGGAGGAGTGGAGGGTTGAAGGATAAAGGGATGGATATAATGGAGAGTTGAGTGGATGATGTCAGAGGAATGTGATTTGTCCATATATAGGGGTGGGAGTGGTTATTGCGTATAAATGTAATTGAAGTGGGGGTGAGTGGGAATGAGCTAGGGTAGGGGAGCAGAGTAAGCTCAAGCAGAGTGAGGGAGAATGAAGTGGGTTGCACCACCAGGGAAACAGGCAGCTGAACAGAAACAATCTGCTAGCTCTGATTGCACCAGTTGGAGAGCACTACTACTTAGAGAAATACTGTTACAGTGCTGAAGCTGCAGCAGTTAAATCAGCTGAGTGTTGAAACATAAACTTGTTAAGATTAGTACAATGATTAATTCTTAGGAGATAAAGTCTATCAATTGTTTGATACTACTAAAATGAGATTATGTATGTGTACTAGAATTTGGGGGAGTTTCCTATTTACAGCATCCAAGTTAGTGTGCATGCCACATTTAGTAGATCTTTAAAGCTTTCTATAATTGCTAGAACTTGCTTAGTAAACTGTAGGGTGCATACAAATATACAGTTGCCCAGTTTAATATCTTAAGCAGGTATTCCAATCTTGTGGAGAAGGGGGTGGAGTTTGCTGGTGTCTGGTTCTGGTGGAGGCTATCTCTTTCAAAAAATGTTATGGAACTGAAAGAAAAGATAATATATAGGTTCATAGCTTAGTACTAGGTTAACTGCCATCATGGGCCTAGCCAATTACCCCATGTATGAATCAAACTCTGCACCTTGTGCTTCTAAGGTAAGCACCTTAACCATTATGTCAGCCTCCCACCTGAAATATGAGAGGAGAATTAGAAAGAGGGAGTCTGGCAAAGTAGATAACAACAAAACATTCATTAATCAATATCAGCTGGTTGATAGACATGGAATAGAATGAAGAGAGGGAGAGGTACGTTATAGTATAGGATAGTAGTCAACAGCAGAGGGTGAGAAAGCAGTGTCAGATAGACAAGAAACAACTGTAGAGAGGGAAAGGCTAAAGATCATGAGAAAAACAATATCAATAACAACTTATAATCTGGTACTAGTTGGAAGAAGCTTCCCATCTTAAACAGCAACAACGTGCAATATCCTACATTAAAGACAAATTGCGGCTAACAGCTCACTTCCAACAGCTGTCTGTATAATACAGTAAAACAATTTGGATGAGAAAACACTAACGTCCAAGATAAAGTATGTCAGAGTAAAATATACAGTTCAGTAAGCACTACAGTACAGTAGTCAATGCGATCAAGTAGAAATGCAATATACTACACACTAGATCACTAATAAAAAGTCTTGTGTGAAACTAAGGCTGGGGAGATAGTTTAAACAATAGGCATATAGTATTGTACGAGTTACATGGAAATCTCTTCCACAGCAACTTAAGAATTAAAGACTAAAACTCAACCATACAGTAAAGCAGTTTAATCCTGGAGAAGAGATCCTAATTTTGTACAGCAGACAATGAAGAAAATATAAAACTTATAAAGCTTACATGTCACGCACACTAAACCCAGGAAGTGAGCTACACAGATAAATGACCTTGGTTCTGATGCTGCTGCAGGGGAGTGGCCAAAGATAGACTGAAGTGGGCAATAAGGGAGATAGGGAATATATACACATATATCCATCTTTATATCAATGTCTACATATATATATATATATATATATATATATATATATATATATATATATATATATATATATATATATATATATATGTATATGGATCTAGGACTTTTGATTGAAAGATCAAAATCTCAAATCCATTACTACCGGACACACTTTAACAAAAGCGCTTTCATCAAAAAAGTATGTTAAAGTATGTTAAAAAAAACACAAAATCTAGTTGAATGCAAGGGGGCAAGCCCCCCTGCACCCCCCCACTTTAATATTTTCACTCTGAGGTCGCACTACAATGGGGAAAAGAGAATTTTCCCTTACCGCACTGTAGTACGACCGGAATAACAAGCATACTTACGCGGAAGTGCTGCTTTGGTGAACAGCACTTTCACGCAAGTATGCTCACCAATTTGGGATTCGGTGAAAGATGCAGTCTGTACAGATCCTATATATGTATATCTATATATATATATATATATATATATCTATATATATCTATATATATATATATATATATATATATATATATATATATATATATATAGAGAGAGAGAGAGAGAGAGAGAGAGTTTCATGCATTAAGTCTAAATTTTGGTCTAGTTTTAGAGTTTTTTCATTTGGTCTAAGTAATTTTGGTGTCAGTTCATTTGGTCTAAATATATTTGCTATAATGGTGGATTTTATGTATGACATTGATGCTTATTTCATAGAGTAATGTATTTTTTGACTATGTACATTTATTTATTTGACACTTGACCTGGATAGTCTGATTGGTCTAAAGCCCTTTTTCAGGGGAGACCCAGGGAGAAAAGCTCCACATTAAAACAATATGAGAAAATTAACATGATAATGAATGGTGCAGTGGTGCAGCTGTTGCATTGTCACCTCACAGCAAGTGGTTCTCTAGTTCGATTCTTGGCTGGAGTGCCTTGTGTGCAGAGTCTGCATGTCCTCCCTGCATTCATGTGGGTTTCTTCCACGTGGTCCAGTTTCCTCCCATGTTACAAAGGCATGCGTTGGGAGCATTCCTCCCTGGGCCCTCCACTGAAAATTGGCTTCATTCCAAGTCGGACTTTCCTGGTAACAAGTGTTAAATAAATAAATAAATAAAATAAAGTAATGTACATTACAAAAGCTCCACATTACAATGATGCAAGAAGATTAACATGATAAGTAATGTGCGTTAGAAAAGTTTGGCAACATATCCATTATTAGAAAAAATATCCCTAATTAGTAAAAAAATAAGAAGAAAGAGACAGAAAGTAAGAATAACCGGTGACAGTAGAGAAAAAAGAAGAAAGAAACAGCAAAAGTTGTGATGGGGCTATTTGAAGAGAAATATGAATAAAGGGAGGGAGTCGGGGAGAGGAAGGAGAGTGAGTAGGGAGAAAGTAGTGATGGAATAGGGACAGGGTTCAGGGCGGATGGTCACAGAAACATGATCAGGTGCATTTAGTTTCGTGATAGTAGTGTAAGTGAATGTTGGATTAGACTCTCTTATGCATGGTGGTGGGTCCAGGTTCCCTTTTTTGCCAGGGCACAATAGGAACACAGTAGCTAGCTGGTGGGGCATGTAGGACACTTAGAAAAAACAAAACACCAAAACACCATGTCATTATAGAATACATGATACAAGGTATCAGCTCACCCATGACCCACTGATACAAATGAAAGATTACTTCCCTCTGAAAAAAGCAGTGAATACCATAATAGGTTCATAGGTTCAAATGTGTATTCTAGGCTAATGGCTCTGGAGCCTTTACAAGCTTAGCCCATAAGATTACCCTGACATCATGCCACCCAACCTTAGTTCCCAGTGCTTCAGTCGAGTAGAGACACTGGAGTGATCCCCGGGGTGAATTTTCTACTTCCCATCCACACATCAAGATTTCTCTTGTAGGGGGGTGTGGCCCAGATCGGCTCTGGATAACAGCATATTCTTTCAGCTCCACCAAGACAACTTAATCCATGGATTTTTGTCATTAATTTCATCAAATGGAATTCTTTTTTACTAATTCTGTAAAAAAAAAAAAACAGAACTTGACAAATTTTCCTGTCAAAAACTGTATTGGAATTATTTTACTCATAAAACCTCAGAATGAGTTTCTCAAAGGCAAACAATCAGGATTATATCCTTAAGAAGGAACTTCAAACATTACTTACTAGCCTGCAGGACTTAACAACTAAAATAGACAAAACAGATACTGAACTAGACAATTTCAAAGAGAAAACCACAAAACAAATGGACTTACTTCATCAAGCTTTACAACAACAAAAAGCACAGATAACAGGTATTGAAGAAACACTTAATGACATGGACTGCAGAATTGAAGAAGGAGAAAACAATATAGAATTTCTACTTAAACAAAATACTCTTCTACAAACCAAACTAGATGACTTGGAAAACAGGTCTTGCCGTAACAATATAGGGATTTTTGGGCTGCCAGAAAACATCGACGGCAACAACATGCTAAGCTTCTTAACTACATGGCTACCAAAAACTCTTGACTTACCTGAGGCATTAACTTTTGGTATAGAAAGAGCTCATAGGTCCTTATCTTCCTCAAATACTAACAAGAATATACCTAAATCTGTGATTGTAAGATTTTTATCATCTTCTGATAAAGAAATGGTTTTAAAATCTGCCTGGACAAAAGCACCAATAAAAGTCAATGAAACTGTGGTACACTTTGATAATGACTATTCTTTAATGGTTATAGCAAAAAGTAAAATATTTCTTCCACTGATTAGAGAACTTTAAAAAGCTCAACTGAAAACTTACCTTCTATTTCCAGCCAGATTGAAAAGATTTTTACCAGACGGCCCCAAAATATTTGAAGACTTAGACTTAGCTTTGGCATATGCACAAAATGGTATCAT
Source organism: Protopterus annectens (assembly GCF_019279795.1). Taxonomy (NCBI): domain Eukaryota; kingdom Metazoa; phylum Chordata; order Ceratodontiformes; family Protopteridae; genus Protopterus; species Protopterus annectens. The sequence continues at coordinate 1,795,224,839 of NC_056729.1, read as the reverse complement.
TGAAAGGGATTTCAATAAACATTAATGGGTTAAATAACCCATGTAAAAGAGGAAGTTTATTTAGATACTTAAACTTACATAAGTTGAACTTAATTTTTCTTCAAGAAACACATCTCCTGAACGAGGATATATCTAAATTAAATACCAACAAGTATACAACATTAGCTAGTTCTGAGCATTCAAAAAAAAAAAAGAGGGGTAGCCATTATGTGGAACAGAACTTTACCCATTCCCAAAATAATTAGCTCATATAAGGATTTTACATATAGGAATTTAAAGAAATTAAAAATGCGATTGCGCTAAAAAGATTTTATGCATCAGAAGAGAGCTCAGAAAATATATACAACAGGCGCACACCCATGTTTCAACTGCAGTTGCTGTACTGATATTTTTATGAAGGACAACAATATGTACATCCATCCAGTTTCAAATAAAAAATAGTTTTTCAAATGTACAGCAACATGGAATACTACATATGTAATATATCTTGCTACCTGCCTAAAATGTCTCTCATTTTATGTTGGAAAAAGTACAAGGAAACTAAAGGAAAGAATAATAGAACATAAGTCAGAGAAACATAGACAAATACAGCAGAATGCATTACGTAAGCGTATCTTGGAAACAAAAGGAAAGAATAATAGAACATAGGTCAGAGATACATAGACAAATACAGCAGAATGCGTTAAGTAAGCGTATCTTGGATACACAAGGAAAGAATAATAGAACATAAGTCAGAGGTACATAGACAAATACAGCAGAATGCTTTAAGTAAGCATATTTTGGAAACTAAAGGAAAGAATAATAGAACACAAGTCAGAGATACGTAGACAAATACAGCAGAATGCATTAAGTAAGCATATTTTGGAGAAAGGTACTGAGCACACCTTTAAATTTAGGGTGATGGAAACAGTGTATAAGCAAGTAAGAGGGTCTGAGGGGGTGATGTTAATACCCTTCTGGAGAATAAAGAATATGCATGAATCTTAAGACTGCAAGCAGATGTATTATCAGGGTTGAATAACATGGTTAGTATTAAGCAAGTTTTAGCAACTAGACTAATGCAACTGCACTAGGTATTTTAAATGTGTGTATATACATATATATGTATTCGTTTTTGTATATGTGCAAATAATTTGAACATGTAAAAAATTTTTATAATAAATATTTTATTAGATAGAATTATTTAAGTATATAGTTCTAGTATGTATTTACAAATTGAGTTGAAAGTATGTCTGAGTACTTTTTAAGGAAGCTTTTTAAGGAACTGCTATATCTCTAAGCTAAAATGTCAATTGAATTATTGTAGAAATGATGTGATTAGCTGGCCATGCTCACATGAATTTACTCTAGTTTTACAAAAAGTGAAAGAATGTTACATATTGTATATTGCACTGAAGAAGGATTTATATCCAAAAACTTTGCTGTAATAAAGTATTGATGTTCTTGGAGTTGGAATTTTTCTGATATTCAGGTTTTATTTTTTAACTTCTGGTTTATCACTGCATCAGCCTTTGGTCTTAAATGATGGAATCATACCAGAAATTTATAAAATGTTGCCAAAAAGTGCACTCTCTTTACTACAAAATATATTCTTAACATCCCGGAATGAATCTATAACTTCCCCTGTCATGGAAATACACCTTTATCTCACCAATATTACATTTCTTAGTTTATACCCATGTTAAAAGGAACTAAACAGGGTTGCCCACTCTCCCCTCTATTATTCACATTAATAATAGAACCCTGGGCTAATATAATAAGAATGAATAAAGATATAGAAGGCTTTAATATAAGTACAGACACATCTTCTAAAATTCAGCTCTTTGCTGATGATGTTCTTATAACATTAAATGGGAATAATTCTTCTGTTGCTTCTTTGTTTAACTCTATGAATGATTTTCAAAAAATCTCAGGTTTTGTCTTTAATGAAGATAAAACAAAAATATTACCTATATATTCAAAGAAAAATAAATTAGAGAGAAAATATTATAAATATAAATCTAATTCTGATCAAATAACATATCTAGGAATCATATTAGCAAAAGACATCAAGACTATAATTCATCTTAACTATAGTAATACCCTTAATAATATACAATCACTTATAACAGGTTGGAACAAAATTTTCTTTACAATGGAAGAAAGACTTATAATAATCAAAATGATAATACTCCCAAAGATACTCTATATCATTCAATCAGTATTATTACTTCCCCCTAAAACAGTTATTAAAAACAATTCTATGTTGTTAAGATTCTTCTGGGCTCCAAAAAAAACAAGGGTGGCAATAAAATTTCATTTTAATAGCTAGACCAAAGGAGGAATAGATTTCCTTGACCTAGACCTATACTCCATCTCAACTATAATTAAAACTATATCATTATTAATAGATTACTCATATTCTGCAAAATGGAAAAAATATTGGGAAATAATTAGCATGGATTTAATTACAAAACCTCAGTCATATAAAACAGACTTCTTAAAAAAAACAATTTTGTGGAGATTAAAAGATCTCTTTACCACATGTGTCACACCAATGCATTCTACTAATTATACATTAAGTATTATTACTATCTTCAGGAATTTTATATATAAACATTCAATGTATAAAGAATGGATGTTCTTATTATACCCTATAGCATATACGCAAGGTGTCATTTTATCATCTGACCCAAATAAAACATTATCACTTAAACAGAAAAAAATAACATTCTGGTTTCAAATGATATTAGATAATAAAGTTAAAAAAATGCATATTTTGATACAAGAATTTGAATTAGACAAATCCTTTTGGTTGGAGATATAGGCCTATAGACAATTTCTCTCTAACAAACTTGAATTATTATCCCCTATGGTTAGGGAATCCACTCGTATATTAATAGACTATTTAGTATTAAATATTCAACAGAAAGTTTCAACTAAAGGTAAACTACATTTACAAAATCATTAGAGAAGAAATTTATAGTTGTTCAGATAATAACTGGAATTACTTCTTTTCCATCAACAATGAAACACCCAAAGAACAAGACAAAAATACATACTAGAATCAGCTGGAAGAACAACTTCCTCACTTAAATGGAAGCTTTATAACTGGAAATGTCTATACAGTTCCTTTTATACACCACAAGTGGTGAGTAAAATTAATAAAAAAGATAACCTATGCAAGAGATGCAAACTAGAGATGAATGCTGACTGGGCTCATATGTTTTTGATTGTAGAGAGCTAAAAGTCTATTGGAAATATGTTAATAATATACTACAAGCCTTCTTAACAGTTAATTTTATCATATCTAGATCTTTAATTCTCTTCAACACACCTTCACCTAAATGTGTTAAAAAATTTAAATTTCCTCTTCTTTGGTCAATTCTAGCGGTGGCTAAAAAGATCATTACTAGAACTTGGGTTTCAGATTCGCTTGCATCTTTTATAGAATTTAAAAATGTTCTGGTCGATGTATGTCCCTTAGAACTTATGACAATTAAAACACAAACATATAGGAAAATGTTTTCCTATAATATGTGGGTAAGCTTGCAGAAATTGTTAGAAAAAGAGTTTGTTATTTTATAAAAAAATTAATATGTGTATATATTTATGAAGTTTAAAAGTTATGTTAAAATCAATAAAAATGTTTTGAGAAAAGATTTCTCTTGAAGAAGGCCAGTGAGGTACTCTGACATGTATGGGAAGCCTATTCCATACCATGGGCAGTCTCTGGGTTATGAACCTGTCCCTCCAGCATGTTCTGTTGATTGTGGTAATGAGGTTGAGGTCCCTGGAGTGTGTAGTGTGGAGGGATTGGGATTTCTTTAGATGTAGCATTTCTAACAGAGCTGGGGTGGACATGGCTTTGTAAGTCAAGCAGAGATCACCTCTAAGTAGTTGGATTACATATCCTGGCAATGTTCACATCACAGAAACCTACTAGTTTCTCATGATCAATGATTATGGTGTGAATGAAGTGTTGGAGTATAACAAGTCATGGGTTACCATTCCAACAATATTGCCCCTCCTCCACTGCCTGAGCTGGATATCATCCTCCTACATCCTCTCCTTCTTCAGAGTACCCATTGCTGGTATTTGGTTGCTGGAATTCAGTAAGATGGTGATGCCTTGAGTGGCAGCAGCCTCTCCAGCTCCCGTTGTGCAGTTTTCTGTTTTGTTTTTTATTCTCAAGGATTATTGATCTGGTGGTCTGTCTGGGTTGGTCAAGTGTGCATTTGATTGTGGCAGTAGTGTCTGTGATGTCAGTGGTGTCCTCATTCAATTTTTGCTTTATTTTGGGAATGTTGAAACACATGAAAGTTTGGGCCTTCAGTGGCGAGTTGGGCTGGATGGGAATGTAGGACGTGGAGGCCATACATTTTTGTCTGCTAGGTGTGATTTAAAGGGACTGGATTTGTTTTCATTGGGTCTGTGGAAACCAGACTGGATTTAGGACTGTGCTGATGGTGTCAGAGAATGGAACTGGTGAAGGTGACAGTATGGATGGTGAATATTGAGGAAAGTTCATTTATCTGATTGTAGCCATTCAGGCCTGCAGGCAGCAGTGGTTGTGAGGGTCTGTGGTGTCTGAAGGAAGGTCGGAAGGAAGGACTGGGACTTGGATGTTGCTGGTGATGGAGTGGGAGATGGCGGCTGTGTAGTGGAGTGATTGTTGTAGTCCATAGAATCTTGCTTGGTTGTGAAGCTTCTGTGCTTTATGTGCCTTCAGTTGGCTCATTCACTGTTGTCATATATATATATATATATATATATATATATATATATATATATATATATATATATATATATATATGCATTTTTGTTTCTGTATTGCTGTGTTTCAGTTTGTACGTCAGCTTGGGGCAACAAAATTTCATTCAGCTGTATACTGGTGTATGGCTTGAATGACAAAGTTACTTTTTGACTTTTTCTTTTTTTTTTACTTTTTTGGTACAGGTAACACCTCTGAGAATGTTACCTCCAGCTTCCTCTCCTGGCATTTCTCTGCAATCTCCCTCACTCTGCTTGCTACAACCTCAGATATCTCTTGTGATGGATCATTGATGGCTAAATGCACCACATCATGCATCTGACTGTTCCCTTGATGATCAATGTGGTCTCCTCCTACAAAGCTTTACCTTAATCATCCCCCCACACACAGACACAATGCCAGCATCCTTGAAGCCTGATTTATCATCCTTTCTTGCCTCTACTGTAACTTTTCCCCTTATACTTCCACCACTTCATCCAATATCACTGTGTATGCTGGCTGTATACCTCCCTTTATCGCCCCACTTTTTTTATCTATTCTTCCTGTGTTATTTCTATAAGGGCTTTCCAGTTTCTGTTTCATTTATCCTCTGACTCTTCTTTTCAGCTGTGTATCTCTCCCTGCCCACTTCTCTTCGGCTCTGCTTTATGCGGCTCTTGCATGTAGCATGACCATTTCTGGCTCTACTCTCTGTTATGACACACTTATGTTTGAATCAGTCCTTCCACCTAATCTTTCTTATGCTTGTCTCCCACTGTGTAGCTGCAACCCCTACGTCCTCTCTTCACCATACTCTACTCCAAGCCACTTGCTTGTATTCCTCTGAGAACCTTCCTCCACATCTTCCTGTCCATCGCCATATTTTTCCAATTTTTTTACTCCATTCTTTCTACTGCCTTTTATTTCCTCCTCTTCACCTGTCACATTCCATCTATTCTTTCTGTCCTGTCTTGTCTACTTCCATCTCTAGTTCCTGCATTCTATCATGGAACACCCACATTCTCATGTCTACTTCCATCTCTAGTTCCTGCATTCTATCATGGAACACCCACATTCTCATGTCTACTCCCATCTCTAGTTCCTGCATTCTGTCATGGAACACCCACATTCTCTTGTCTACTCTTATCTCTAGTTCCTGCATCCTATCATGGAACACCCACATTCTCATGTCTACTTCTATCTCTAGTTCCTGCATTCTATCATGGAACACTCACATTCTCATGTCTACTTCCATCTCTAGTTCCTACACTCTATCATGGAGCGTCCATGTTCTCATGTAGTCATCACATCCCCTGCCACCCCAAAACTCCCTGAGCCAAACAGTTACACTATATCCTGAGCACCTCATAAATCTCTCTCCCACACTTCTTCTCCAGTCTGTACTACTCCTTTCATACCCCAGTCTCAGTTCTGTAACTTTTTTCTTTTTGTGCATTTTATTATTATTTTATTGTTTCTGTAGATATATATATATATATATATATATATATATATATATATATATATATATATATATATTTTAACTTAACTGTGACTTTCAAATTTTACCCTTTGCCTGCTAAGCAAACATCCTGACTAGTGACCCACTAAAACTTAATTACGATTAGAGGACACACAATTATTACTTAATTTACCTTAAATTTCTATTATCACAGAAAAAAATCATCTGTGCTTAATATCTCTTTCTGATAAAGCAATTTCACACATAGGTTTATAGGCTGGTACTAGGCTATCGACCCTAGGACCTATACAAGCTTAGCCATAACAATTCCCTGGCTATTTCTTCCCACAATATTTACTTTCTTGGACCCCTGTCTAGCAGGGCGACTGACATGATCCCCTGGGTGAATTTCCTATCTCCCATCCAGTCGTCAAGGTTCCTTTTCAAGAGGGCCAAAGAGGAGTTCTGCTTGACATGTATGGGCAGTCTATTCAAGAGTCTGGGGAGTCTCTGGGTCAGGAACCTATCCCTCTAGCATGTTTTGTTCATTGTGGTGACAAAGTTTAGATCCCTGGAGCATGTGGCTCTGAGGGATTGGGATTTCTTTAAGCGTAGCATGTCCAACAGCTCTGGGTTTGACATGGCCTTGTATGTTAAGCAGAGATCGCCTCTGAGTAGATGATATGTGACAGAGTATAGCTGGAGTTTTTTTAGACAGTCAGCATAGGGCATCTGCTTTAGGTATGTGATTCTTTTAGCAAGGTATTTCTGTGGCCTTTCCAGTTGTTGCAGATGTCTTGAGAGGTACATACCAAATGGGGGGGTTGTATTCTATAATGGGTCTAATGAGGGATGAGTACAGTGGGACAATGATCTCCTTTTTTTCTGGATGAAAAGCCCTTAGTGATAGGTGTGCCACATAGAATGATTTCCTGACTGTTGTGGTGATGTGGTTATCAAAGGTATGACCACTGTCCACCTGTGTCCCTAAGTCTCTTATCACACTTTCGGTGTTTAGTGTACTGCCACCTATCTGGTAATTCACGGGTACATGTTTTTTACCAAAGGGGATAACTATACATTTCTTGGCATTGAGCTTGAGCCCATGGCTCTGGCACCAAGCATCTGTTTCTGTAAGGCCCTTTTGTAGAATATCCACATCATTTGGGGATTCAATAATGGCTCCCAGTTTGCAGTCATCTGTGCACTTTGTTAGCCAGAGTCCCTTAGTGTTGGCCTGTACTTCAGAGAAGTAGATTCCAAACAAGAGCAGTCTCAGGACTGAACCCCGAGGTACTCCACTTGTCACTTGTCTGGAGCTGGATTTGGAGTCAGCTACTTTTACAGTGTGGGTTCGTCAGTAAGAAAGTTTGCAACCCATCGAGTGATGTAGGGATTAATGCCCAGCTTAGCAAGTTTATCTATGATTCCAGAGTGGGGGATGGTGGCAAAGGTCTTGTAGAGGTCCAGATAGGCTGTGTGGACCACCTTACCCTCATCCACAGCTCTGGAGACTGATTTGAAGAAGCCAATCAGGTTTAAGAGACAAGATTGGCCCTTCACAAACCCAAACTGGGTTGGGTCCAGTGTTTGAAGGTTGCCATTGTCTTTGTTTATAAGTTCCATGATAATACGTTCCATGGCCTTGCAGATCAGGCTCATCAGACTGATGGGGTGGTAGTTCCCATGATCCAAGGTGGATCCCCCCTTGTGGAGTGCGATAACTGTAGCTGTGTGTCACTCAGTGGGCATGAAGCCTGAGGTGAGGCTATGATTAAACATGGCACTTAGGTGAGGTGCCAGTTCATTTTGTAGTTCATGTAGTACACAGCCTAGGATGTTGTCTGGTCCCATGGATACTGTATTCTTAGCTTTGGAGAGTGCGTTTTTTACCTGTGTGGCCATTATTACCAGAATGTGACAATCTTTCAGTATTGAGATGGACCCTTTAGGGGGTGAGAGGGGGTGAAGTTGGCACTGAATTGATCTGCCAGGATATTGGCAATATCCTTGGGATCAGTATATTTAATGCCATTCTATTGTAGCTCAGAGCAGATCCGAGCATTGCCATTTAGATTCTTGACATAACTATAGAATGCCTTGTGGTTGTCTTTGGAATCTTTGGCAATTTTATTTTCAAAACTAGCTTTGGAGGATTTTATGAGGGACCTCAGCTTCTTACTGAGGCTGGTAAGGGAGTTTTTTGCATCCTGGGATTTTCCTCTTTTCTGGAACAGTTTCTTCCTTTTGTTGTAAAGTTTGTTTATGGCAGGGGGCCACCAGATTGGCTTCCCGTTTTTGGAGGAGAGCGTCTTGGTTCTATTTGGGATGGCGCGATTCATGCAAGAGTTTATGTGCACATACAGTGCCTTAGTGTCAGGAGTAATCAATTCAAATCTATACTGATTAGATTCTAAAGAAACTTAGAAAGATACAGGTCTTTGAAATGCAGACAGTTAGTTCGCAACTGATTCTGTTCATAAACTAGAGAAATAAGCTAAGAATGAATGCTTTTATTATCTATCCAAACTTTTATTGTCTGCTCTATTCACTGTATCATAGGTTAATAGTACATTACTAGGCTAATTTCTCAAGAGCCCTTACAAGCGTAGCCATTTTAGTGAGATTTTACCCAATTTTCTATCCCTGGGGGAAAGATAACAAGGGTCAGCAAGTGGGTTTGACAATTTTTACAGACTGCCTCTGTCCATAAAGAACATGGGCACCACCCCAGGAGTGAATTTATGATTTTCACATCCATTGGTCCAGACTGGACTTGAAAATGGTCAGGAAGAACTCTGCTTCATGTGAATAAGAAGCCTATTCTAGAGGAGGAGCAATCTCTGGGACACATAACTGTCTATCCAGCAAGATCTATTCATGTCAGAGATTAGGTTTAAATCTTTGGAGAAGGTAACTTTTGTGCAAGTAGTTTTGCAAATATGCAACATTTCCATAAAGACTGGGTCAGAGACTGCCTTGTAGGTCAGGCACAGATTACTCCTCAGTAATCTGTAGGAAACTGAATACAGTGATAGGGCTTTTAATCAGTTTGCATATAACATGTTGGTTATACCCTTATTTTTTTGTTGAGAAACCTCTGTGAACACTCCAACTGTTACAGATGTCTGGCAAGGTACATGCCAAAGGGTGCATTGTGCTTGATTATTGGCGTGATGAGGACCAAGTGCAGTGGCACTATGACATCCTTAGATCTGGATACCATGCCCTTATTTATAAGCTTAGCCGCATAGAAGGATTTGCTCACCACCGTGGCCACATGGTGGGCAAAGTTCAGAGTACTCTTTATCTAAGCACTCAGATGTCTCATCATTGAGTCCGCTCCTAGGGGGATGTTATCAATGCTGTAATTTCCAGGGGTATTTGATTTTCCAAAGGGTATTATTATGTACTTCTTTGCATTTAGTTTGAATACATGGCTCTGACACCAATCATTAGTCTGCGGCAGACCTTTCTGTAAGATATCAACATTATCTAGAGAGTCAATGATTGCCCCCAACTTGCAGTCATCAGCAAACTTGGTCAGCCAAAGAACATCTATATTTGCCTTGACATCTGAGAAGTATAGCCCAAAAAGGAAGGGTCCAGCACTAAACCTTGTGGTACTCTACTGGTGACTGGCCTCTTGCTGGAAGTGGATTCCCCCATTCTAACAACATGTGTCCTATCCATGAGCCATTGGCTATCAGTTTGGTGAGATAGAGGTTTCATAGGTTCATAGGTGTTTACTAGACTAATGACCACAAGGGCCTTTTTAAGCCTAGCCATGCATCCCAAATCTCTCACAAGTTCTGATACCCTTGATAAGTATAAGCATGGGCCTGGGGGATGAACTATTTACAGGTTACCTGTGTCCATTAGATTAGCACATAGGTGCCAAATCAGGGATGAATTTCACGTTTCCCATCCAATTGTCCAAGTTGCACTTGAATTGGGTTAGGGAAGAACTCTGTTTATGATCAGTTTTGTGAGTGTATCTATAATACCCAATTGGCCAAGTCAAGGTAGGTGGTATGTACTGTCTTATCTTCATCAATGGCCTTGGTGACCTTCTCAAAGAAGTTCACCAGATTGAGCAGGCAAGATCTGCCCTCGACAAAGCTGAACTGGGTTGAGTCTAGAGTCTGGAGATTTCCTGTGTCATGTTGTTCAGGTCCAAGATTATCCTTTACATAGCTTTGCATATGAGGCTAGTCAGCATTATGAGTTGGTAGTTTCCTGGGCCTATTGATAGTCCTTCCCTGTGCTGAGGGATGACTGCTACTGCCCTCCACCCTGCTGGGACAAAGCCTGATTGGATACTGTTGTTAAATAGAAGTCTGAGTGGGTCTGCTAGTTTATGCTTCAAGCTATTTAATATACACTCAGGGATTCCATCATGTCCCACTGATGCCACGTTTCTAGCTTTAGAGAGTTCAATGATGACTTGTTCTTTTGTAGTAAAAGGCAAAGGAATGGCAGGGGGTATTTTATGGGGAGTGACCAGAGGTGATGACAGGGTGAAATCTGATCTGAAATTATCAGCCAGCAGGTTTGATATTTATTCTGGCTGGGTATGGGTAGTACCATCTACAGTCAACTCAGCACATTGATGAGTGTTTCCCTTAAGATTTCGGACATAACTAAAAAATGCTTTGTGGTTACCATTTGATTGGCAGGCTGCTTCATTCTTGTATTTAGCTTTTGAAGACTTTACTAGTTCCCTGATTTGCTTATTGAGACTAATGAGGGATTATTTTCTGTGTTGTGCACCCTCCCACTTACTTCTAGACAGGAATTTCTTCCTTCTGTTGTATTAGTCTGTTTATTCCAGATATCCGCCAAGGTGACTTTTTTCCAGCTAGACCTGGGTTTAGTTCAGTCAGGTACTGCCATTTCTATGCAGTTGTTTAAGTGGTTGTACAGGTCATTCATGTATACTTCTGCATAGGCCTCTGTGTTTTCGGGGGTTAGGGGGCACTTTAAAATGATGTATTCAATCACTTAATTTGCCTTAGAAAAAATTCTTAAGGGTTTTAGGATTTGATAGGAGTTCTACTGTTATGTTTATTTCCAAGGAGGTCGATTTTGGATACGATCTTACTAATGAGAACATTACACTTAAAAGTACAATTTCCACCCATGTTTGTGAGTACTACGTTAAGGATATTTGAACCCCTAGCGGGAGTGCAGACTAGCTGTCAATTGCATTGACAAAGGCCAGAAGGCTCTGTGCCTGCATATTAGTGATCGTATATGTTTCCCATTTTATGTAGGGGTCATTAAAATCACCCATGAGTAGTGTGTTGGGCTGAATGGTAAGTGATTCTAGTAACTTCAGGTATGCAGAGTGGTTTCTATGGTTTATGGTTGGGGACCTGTAGCTAGCAATTTTATAGTGGGGGATTTTTCCAATGGTCAGCTGGACATGGAGTAGCTCAAGCGAGTCATCCTGCTTGACCAATCTAGAAGTGTGATCGCTTTTTATGTAAATGCAAACACCTCCTTCTTTCATTTTTTTCTTTTTCAGTGGGTGGTCTGAATGCGTGATAGGCATTGTAGCCTTGTACTGCTGGGGTGCTTTCTGCAGCCTTGAACCAGGTCTCTGTAGCTACACAGATATCAGCATTATCCTAGACAAGGAGAGTGTCCAGGGAGTGCAGTTTCTTAAGACTCCTACCTCTGAGCAGTAGTACCCTCAACTTGGTATTAGAAGAATTTGTTACTTTGATAGGTCTGGTGGTTTGGCACTGCCTAAAAAAGGCACTATAGGGGTGGGTAATGTCTTGGCCAGTATTTGAATGCCTATCAGTGACAGGTGCAGATGGTAGATCAGAGTGTGTGATGTACCTTTAAGAACCATTCCAGTCAGTGGGTACGTGCATATAAGTACTGAGTACATGCAAGTAAGAGTGCCATTTTGAGTGAGCAGCCAGAGTAAAAGCATGTATGAGTGTAGCGGTCAATCAGTTAGTCAGTTTGTTTAGGTTTAATGTTCCACTCATCCATCCTGATGTGTGTATGCATGTAATAAGCTACTTAAATGAACACCAAGCCTCATCGTCTTATTGAAATTCACAAGAAGGGTGACATAGGCCATCTTTGGCAAAGCAGCATGATCTGTCAGTCATGTTGTCCCAAGCTGACAAATACTGCATCCCCTTGGAATGACACCAGTAGCTAAAACAATTATTGAACAGGACAAACTCTCCAGGAACTGCTAAAGCAGTTAACTGAACTAACAAAATAAGCAAACACACAAGATGAGCTGACACCACAGAGGTGGGGATCTGACAAACAGAACTAAGTCTATTGAAGCACATTGGATAGTGGATTTGCAGGAAGATAAACTGCCTGGATTAAAAGATAAGGTACCTTTAAACCCCCCTGTTGAAAGGGATGATATTAAGGAGATAACTTTATTGGCTGAAGCAATACTGGGACTCTTTAAAAATGAAGATGTTGTGGTTTCTATTAAGATCTGATGAAGGCAAATGCTGAAAGCGCTTATCTCCTGTTGCTTTATTTCATTTTATTATTTATATTCTGTACGTTGTAATTAAAGTTTTTACTTATTTAATTTTTACTGTGGGGCCTCCTCTCTGTGGTGTCAGTTCAAGCCATTTATTGAAGTCAATTATTTTCTCTTTGTATTGTGGTATTATTCTTGGTGAGGGTAAAATGCTGCTTAATGCAAGGCTCATACCTGCCTGTGACACGTATTCAGAGAGGTCCATCATGCCTTTCTTCACAGGAGCAGCCTTAGGTTAACTGGTGCCATAGGCAAAAGGGCTCCACGGTGCCCCCTCCCACACCACCTGGTGCCCCCATCCTGATCAACCTACACCAAATAAATACTGGAAAAGTGCCCCTGCTAGAGCGGCACCCTAGGTGGCCGCCTACTTGGCCTATGCCTAAGGCCGGCTCTTCATATGGTCCAGGAGGTATGTCTCAGCTCATTCACACCCTTATTAATGTGTTTACCTTAGAAGCACAAGGTGCAGGGTTTGATTCTCACAGGGGGTAATTGGCTAGGCTTAAAAATGGTCCATGAGGACAGTTAGCCTAGTAATAATGTATGACTCTATGACTCTATGACATCCACACAGACTATGACTGAGTCATACTGGTACTTGTGGTTGAGTGACCTGAATGCCTGTGTGATCTGGTGAATCCTGGCCCCTGACAGGCAACTGACTGTAACAGTCTGTTTATCCAAACTGGTAGTGGGGGTTCTTCTGTGTGTCGCATGATGGAGTCTCCTGTGACCAAGATGTTTGAATGTATGGTGTTTTGCCTTGGGGCTTGCTTGCTTGAGGAGAGACTGTGATTTTATGTGTAGTAGTTGGTGTTGACTTGGTTTTGTTTGCATGTAGTTTCTAAGGGCAGTGTACAGGAGGCCTCTCAGGTTTTGGCGAGTTACTTGTGAGAACTTCCACATATGTGGGTTTATGTGCTGAGACCTTATTTAGTGAGGGAAATAATGTGTGCATGTGCTGATGACACTTTAGTCATTTGATTTGTCAGTATGTAAGAGTTGTGTCTCAAGTTTCATAGTGCAACCACATCTCTGACATACTGTGTTTGTTTGTTTGTTTCAGGATTAAGTGGTTGTCAGTATACATGAGACAATTGCTTTATTACCTCAAGATGGCCATGTCACCAGGCTGGCCACAGAGATAGCAGCAAAGTGTCTGTCCATGGTTTCAGATTTTGTAAATATGGGTTTAACCAAGGAGAAGATTCCTCTTTAGCTAAGAAGACCGAGGGTTATGCTATCCAGGGAGGGACTATCATACAGGAACATGGTTTCCTTCTTAAGTCCTTAACTGTCAAAGTGCTAGCTTCAGGCTTCAGTATGTGGGCTAATGTTGGATACTGTGTGGCAAATATCCCAGCCTCCACTGTGATGTGACTTTTGGGCCCCCACACTCCTGGGTTGTGTAGTAGGACTCTATGATGCTATGTCCTGCCTCCATGTTGACACATAATTTCCCTGTGGTCCCACATCCACACTGGCTTGGTGTGTACTGCCATGATCTCTGGAATAATCACCGATAACATATTAGTTGTATGTCTCTCCACCATATTTCTTCTCCCTCTTTCATGAGGGAGGTGAATGGGCACAGCCCTTTTGCTCCTCACCCTTATCTCTCCCAGTAATGGGGCAGCTACCTAGACCTCATTCAGCTGGATCAGAGCCAGGGCTCTTTATCCTCTGCATCACGGAGCTGACTTACTTACCTTTCCAGACTACTATAATAATTCAGGAAACTGACAGGTTAAATAATATGCCTTATTACAATGTTCTGCAGTAACATATGTTTTGTGTCTTTTGGCTTTTCCCGGTTAGGGGTCGCCACAGCGGAACTCCGGTCTGCTAATGATTGGCAGTAGAGTTTTACATGCTGGCTTGCTGGGTCTAACGCACAACCTTCAACGAAGGAACATCCTTTCATGCATGTCGCCACACAGAAGACGCTCTAACTGAGAATCGAACAGGCAACATCTAACTGTGAGGTGACAACGCTACCGCTAAACCATATCAAATTAATAAAATTAATTTACAAAGTCTACTGGCCAGTACTGTCCAGTGAGGTCATCTGTATGATGCCACAATCTAAACTGGAAGTCAACACACCAAACTACAAAACCTAACCATTTCTTAATATGTGCAAATGAATAAAAAATACCCTTATAATGACATGCCTTAAATCCATTTCTAACTATTGACAAAATGCCTTTTCTAGACACTAGACTATGAACTGCGACTCACCAGTGTCTGCAGCTGCGTAGCAAGGCAAAACTTTATGGTTAACCTACCAATACATTGCTAATAAGAGTTTAAACTCAAAAGTCAACAAAATTAATAAAAGAAACATATAAATATCTATATATATATATCTATAGCTATATTTTTATCTACATCTATAATTATATATATATATATATATATATATATATATATATATATATATATATATATATATATGTCTGTCTGTCACAGTGATTAATGTGGTTGATAGTCTGTAAAGTAAACATCTATTTTGTCGACACACTTACAAACATTTGACCAAAGGAATATCCACTACATACACACATATATATATATATATACATATATATAGAGAGAGAGAGAGAGCATCTGTATCTATATATCTCTGTGTCTATCTATATAAATGAAAAATCACTGAGAAACTTCCAAAAATAACGAATGGCAAGCAATAAAAATAATCAGTTTATTCTATTTTACTAAAGCGCTTTTCGTACGTAGCATGTATGAACTTCATCAGAAAAGGGAACAGAGAATTAAAGTGCTATATAAATACCAAAAACTCAAAGTCAGCTGATACATCAATTAAACTCATTAAAGACATATTATGGAATCAAAAAAAGCTTACTATATGAAATTAAATTTAACACTGTATTACGGATATTAAATGCAGCACAAATATACCAAAACATATTAGTGTAACCCACTTATAAAAACAATTTATATTAAAAATAACTAAATAATTATATTACAAATATTAAAACGGCAACAACATTTTATAAGTCATGAATTACTTATAAATAATATATAAACTAAGATCTAAATGTGTGTAAATAAATAAATGAATTAATGAATTAATAAATTAATAAGTTAATAATAGTACTACCATATAACATTAATCCTATATAATTCCTATCTACTAAGGCTTTTAAGTTTTAATAAAGCCATTATAGAACACATGTCATTTAAACCTGGCCAATTATATGAATACAATCTAATCTGCCAAAGTAATTCTAACTTCTCTAATTCAATTTCTATGGGGCCACCCCTAATATTGGGTATTAGTTGATCTAATACTCAAAATACTCAAAATTTAAAAGTAAGTACCTACGAAGAATTTGGATATTACAAACTGTATTGTAGATTTGAAAATGTATCTGCGGAAACTTAATCTGGCATTCCTTTTAGGGGATGCTGATAGAATGAATGGGAACCAGTATAAAATTACCAGCACTTATAATCCACCATTACATAATTCATTGTACACATTTGAAAAGATATGTGAGCTTGATTTTAGATATATGCAGCATATAAGAAGAAATAATGGTGGTAGAAATAATCTTACAGATGATGAACTTAAATGGATACAATATTTGAAAGAGGCTAGAGTGCGTATTATGAAGCCAGATAAGGGTGGTGGTCTGGTCTTCATGGACCAGATAGACTATGAAAATAAAATTGAACTAATGTTGTCATCTGAGTCCTATGCACAAGCTTCTTTGAATGAATATAATCAGGCTATTAACAGAATTAAAATTTATATAAATGACCTATTTATTGAACAGAAGATAGATATGGATGTTTATAATTATTTAATTATGCCTTCCCCCATAGTTCCAATTATTTTCGGTGTACCAAAAATTCACAAAGACCTGATTAACCCACCTTTCAGGCCTATAGTTAATGGTAGGAATAGTGCAACATATGCCTGTGCGAAAGTAGTTGATGGAATACTTAAAAAATATGTTAATCTTGAATCATGTGTATGTAAAGATTCCTGGTCCTTTTTACAGAAAATCAATGAGATTAATTTTAATGAACAGTTTAATCTACTCACAGTTGATGTGAAAGACCTCTATACCTCTATACCACAAGATCTGGGTATTGAATGGGTAATTTTGACTCTAAAAGATAAAGGTGCATCTCTATCGGAACTATTTCTAGTTGAAGAACTATTGAATATAGTTCTAACACACAATTATATCACCTTTAAAAATAATTTCTTTCACCAAAAGAGCGGAGTGGCTATGGGCTCACCCTGTGAGCCAAGCTTCGCTAATTTGGTTATGAGCTATTGGGAAAAGAATTTTGTGTTTGGTAATGAGCACATCAATTCCCAAATTACCTATTATACCCGATATCTAGATGATATATTTATTCTACTGAAGGGAGACCTTAATATGGCAGAAGATCTTGTTAAATATTTTAACACTAGGACTGATTTCCTTCATTTTACATTCAATTTTGAGGAAAAACAGATTGCCTATTTGGATATGCTCCTAATTAAAAACAATCAAGACAAAAAATATGAAACTAAGATATATAGAAAATCATCCTATTCTAATACTTTCCTACATTTTTCCAGTGCGCACCCTATGTTTCAAAAAAGTTCCGTGGTGAAAGGACAGTTAGTAAGGGCTGCACGGATGATTACAAGAGATGATGACTTTTATGAGGAATGTAGGAACTTAAAGGACATGTTCCTTAGAAGAGCATATCCAACGAGATTCCTAGATAATATATTACATGAAATCTATGATAAGAGACATAGGGGTATTTATAAACCAATTGTTAAAGGACTTAGTGAAATACAAATTTTGGAGACATCAATTAATGGATTAGAGAATTCCCTTTGTGATACAGCAAATCTAATAATTAATGGTAAGGAGAAAAGAATAACGTCTCCCTTTGAATACAGTTTGATTCTAACTTTTAATTTTGATTTTTATTTTATAAAGGGAATTGTATCCAAGAATTGGAACATTATAAGAGAAAACAAGGAATAAGTAGATAAAGTAGGTAAAGCACCAAGATTTACATTAAGAAGGGATAGAAATTTCAAGCAATTACTGGAGGGCATTAATAATACCAAGCATAAGGTTACTAATAAAGGAATGCACAGTTGTGGTTCCTGTCCTTACTGTAAATTAATTTTAGTGAGTAATTCTATTACTATTAATAATTTTGATATAAAAAGTAAATATAGAAATAATTCTAATTCCAAAATGGTCATTTACTTAGCCACATGCCAGTTTTGCCCATATTATTATGTAGGTAAAACTGTTCATAGATTAAGAGACAGAATCTACAAACACATTTACAACATAAAAAATCTAAATTAGATAATGCATTGGCTAAGCATGTTTCTGAATACTCCGCACATACTTTTAAATATTGGGTATTAGATCAACTAATACCCAATATTAGGGGTGGCCCCATAGAAATTGAATTAGAGAAGTTAGAATTACTTTGGCAGATTAGATTGTATTCATATAATTGGGGCCAGGTTTAAATGACATGTGTTCTATAATGGCTTTATTAAAACTTAAAAGCCTTAGTAGATAGGAATTCTATAGGATTAATGTTATATGGTAGTACTATTATTAACTTATTAATTTATTAATTCATTAATTCATTTATTTATTTGCACACATTTAGATCTTAGTTTATATATTTTTTATAAGTAATTCATGACTTATAAAATTTTGTTGCCGTTTTAATATTTGTAATGTAATTATTTAGTTATTTTTAATATAAATTGTTTTTATAAGTGGGTTACACTAATATGTTTTGGTATATTTGTGCTGCATTTAATATCCGTAATACAGTGTTAAATTTAATTTCATATAGTAAGCTTTTTTTGATTTGCCTCACAGCAAGAGGTTCTCCGGTTCGATCCTCGGCTGGGGTGCCTTCTGTGCGGAGTCTGCATGTCCTCCCTGTGGTCGCGTGGGTTTCTTCCGGGTGCTCCGGTTTCCTCCCACATCCCAAAGACATGCTGCAGGTGGATTGGACACTAAATTGGCCCTAGGTGTGCGTGTGAGTGTGCCTTCTGTGGAAGGTTGGGCGCCGGGCTGGCAACTCGACACCGTAAAACTCCACTGCCAATCAATGTGCGGACAAGGTGATCCGCTGTGGCGACCCCTAACCGGGAAAAGCCGAAAGATGAAGAAGAAGAAGAAGAAGATAGTAAGCTTTTTTTGATTCCGTAATATGTCTTTAATGAGTTTAATTGATGTATCAGCTGACTTTGAGTTTTTGGTATTTATATAGCACTTTAATTCTCCGTTCCCTTTTCTGATGAAGTTTGTACATGCTACGTACGAAAAGCGCTTTAGTAAAATAGAATAAATGGATTATTTTTATTGCTTGCCATTCGTTATTTCTATCTATATAAATGTATATATTAGAAAGTACTTCAGAACTAGTGTAAAAAATCTTATTCTGATGTCTTGCCGTGAGTACCTAAAGGGTTACAACTTGGAAAATACTTGACTGGTGTAGATATGGGTTCTGTTTTTCACCATGAGTTACTAGAATTATTTGACTGTTTTGGTATTGAATTTACTTGAGCAACAATTCATAAGAATGAGAGACAGCTTGAAAAACACATGGAGGACATTACCCTCGTGAACAGCTCTATCATGAAGAATCTTTTATTTGAATTCCACAAGATCTTGATTACAGTAAGTAAAACTGAATCACAATGTGAAAAAACACATTAAATTCACAAACTAGAATATTATAAAAAAGACGATGAAAACCACCTTGCATACCCAAAACTTAAAAAGGCAGGAACTTATAAATGCGTCTACTGCCATCAATGTAAATTTGTAACCAAAGGTGAAACTGATATACATGTGAGAAGCCAAACAATGAGCCATGAAATGTTATAACTGTGGCAGTAATGGAGCGTTCTGCCTGGCTGAAAGCAAAATCTGTAATTTCTTTTGGTCAAGAGAAAGACTATATGGAAACTTCTATCATGTAATCAAGAAAAGGAGTATAATGCTCTTTATAGGCATGCAGTTGAATGCAATGCAGAAGGATATTGTTTTGCATACTGGAAGATTACTCCACTCTTCAAGCATGCACCCACGCCACACCATCCGCAACATTCCTAAATCACAATATTTACGTATAAAACGTATTAATTCTTCCATGATGGATTATGAGGAGGCTAAACAGGATTTGAACAAGAGATTTTTGGATAGAGGTTATTCAAATCTGGACATTTCTAGAGCAAGGGTATGGACAGATCAACATGATAGACATGATTTATTACAATACAAAAAGAAGGATGGTACTACAGATGAAACTATTAGATTCATTACTACTTTTGGGAAAAACCATCAACTAGTTAGAAACATATTGAATAACAACTGGAACATATTATTGGCTAATGACTATCTTCGTCATACATTGACTGAAAAATGTTCCATTTCATACAGGAGGGGCAAAACTTTAGGCACATTATTCTCCCACTATAAACATCGGGACAGTGGGGGTGCCACGTACAGGCAACTGACCATTTCTGGGGATGAATTATTGGGGACGTTTCCCTGTGGTCATTGCTCTTCTTGTGCAAATGTCAATAAAATCAAACAATTTTCCAGTGCCAATACAAGCAAAATATTTGATACCCGTATTTTTGCCAATTGTTCATCTAGTTGGGTGATTTATTTGGCTACATGCCATTGTCATGCTTTCTATGTAGGTAAGACTTCACGCTCTCTAAGAATCAGAATAGGGGAACATCGTAGTGATATTCGGAATCATAAAGTCAGCAATGCCTTATATCATAGGTTCATAGGGTCATAGGTTCATACTAGGCTATCTGCCCGAGGGCATTTACAAGCCTAGCCCATAGTTTTGTGGCTTACGCCACCCCTTTAGTATGGGGAACTATACCCATTATTTTGCTGTGCCTCTGTCGAGCAGTGACACTGAGGTAATCCCTGGGGTATATCTGCGATCTCCCATCCATTGGTCAAGATTTCTCTTGAACAAGGCCAGCGAGGTGCTCTGCCTCACATATACCGGGATTTTATTCCACAGCATAGGGAGTCTTTGGGTGATGAATCTATCCCTCCAGCACGTCCTATTAATAGCCGTGTTGAGCTTTATGTCTGCCGACCTTGTGGCTCTGAGGGATCTAGATTTTTGAGGTGCAGCATATTCATCAAATCTGGGTTTGACATGGCCTTGTATGTTAGGCAAAGGTCACCTCTGAGCAAGCGGTGCGACTGAATAGAGCTGGAGTTCTTTCAGTCAGGCAGCATAGGACAGATGTTTGAGACCCTTTATACTTTTGGTGAGGAACTTTTGTGGCCTCTCCAGCTGCTGCAAGTGTCGGGTCAGATACATTCGAATGGGGCCTTGTACTCAATCATTGGTCTGATGAGTGATGAGTATAGGGAGACTATGACCTCCCTTGATCTAGATGAGAATCCCTTCATGATAAGGTGGGCAATGTAGAAGGTCTTCCTAATTACTTTAGCTACATGGGTGTCGAATGACAGACTACTATCAACCTGGGTCCCCAGGTCCCTGATAACTTCTTCTGTGCTCAGTGGATTGCCACCTATTTGGTAGCTAGGGGTAACCTTGTTTTTCCCGAAGGGTATGACTATGCATTTTTGGCATTTAACTTTAGGCCAAGGCTCTGGCACCAGTTATCCGCTTCTGTGAGACCCTTCTGAAGGATATCTGTGTCAGATGTGTTTTCTACTATGGCGCCCAGTTTGCAGTCATCTGCAAACTTTGTCAGCCATAACCCTCCTGTGTTTGCTTGTACTGGAAAAGTAGATGCCAAACAAGAGTGGGCCCAGGACTGAGCCCTGTGGTATACCACTTGTGACAGGCTTTGAGTCTGACATGGCGCCAGCAACTCTGACCCTGTGGGTTCTGTCACTCAGCCAGTTTGCAACCCATCTTGTGATGTATGGGTTAACATTTAAGCTGATGAGTTTTTCAATGATACCCGAGTGGGTATTGTATCAAGGCCTTCGCCAGATCGAGGTAGGCTGTATGGACTGCCTTTCCCTCATCAATGGCTTTGGTGACTGTTTCAAAAAGTCAACCAAGTTTAGAAGGCATGATCTGCCTTTGACAAAGCCAAACTGGGATGGATCCAAAGTCTGCAAATTCCCTATGTCTTTATTTATGAGGTCCATTATGATCCTCTCCATGGCTTTGCAGATAAGGCTTGTCAAGCTAATGGGCCGGTAATTTCCAGGGTCGGTGGAGGCACCGCCTTTGTGAAGTGGGACCACAGTTGCAGTGCGCCACTCCTGGGCGTATCCAGAGGTAAGACTATGATTAAACAGCTGTCCTAGCTGTGGGTTTAATTCCTCGTTGAGTTCGTGGAGCACACAGCCGGGGACACCATCAGGTCCCATGGATGCTGTGTTTTTTGCTTTGGAGAGAGCAGTTCTCACTTGGGCGTTGGAG
Source organism: Protopterus annectens (assembly GCF_019279795.1). Classification (NCBI taxonomy): domain Eukaryota; kingdom Metazoa; phylum Chordata; order Ceratodontiformes; family Protopteridae; genus Protopterus; species Protopterus annectens. Next base: position 1,795,202,639 of record NC_056729.1, on the reverse strand, counting down.
ATGTTTGGGGGTTGCAATCGCTTGATATAGATACCTCTCCTTTGGGGGGGGGAGAAGTTTGCACTGAACCTGTCAGCCAGTATGTTGGCAATGTCTGTAGGATCAGTAATCTTCACATCATTTTGAACTAGTTCTAAGCATATCTGGGAGTTTCCTCCCAGGTTTCTAACATAGCTAAAGAAGACCTTATGATTGTCTTTTGAGTCTTTAGCTATTTTTCTCTCCAAATTTGCTTTGGATGATTTTATGAGAGCTCTTAGTGTTTTACTTATAGTGATCAAGGGTGTCTTACCTTTTAAGGATTTTGCTCTATCTTGTAGTAGCTTCCTCCTTTTGTTGTAGAGTTTGTTTATGGCTGGGGTCCACCAGACTGGACGCTTGCCTTTGGTACAAAGAGTCTTTGTTTTGCTTGGGATTGCCTTATCCATGCAGTCCTGCAGGTGCTGGTAGAAGGCATTTGTAAGTGATTCAGCGGCTTGAGTACTGTTTTCCCGGCTCGGGGCCTTAAAGGAGACCACACTAGTCTTTAGAAGTGTGAAGTCGGCTTTGAGAAGTTCTTTACTGTGGTCTTTTTATTTCAGGTGGGGTGGGATGAGGACCTCCAGCGAGATTAGTTTGTGATCTGATCTCACCAGTGAGGGGTATACTTCCGGTGTTGAACATTGTGCTCCCATGTTTGTGATGATGAGATCAAGTATGTTTTCTCCTCTTGTGGGATGGTGACTAGTTGTTCCATGGCATTTGAGTTTATGAATTCCAGGAACTTTTGGGCTAGGGTGTTTGGGCTTGAGTAGTGTTCCCAGTCTATATTAGGGTAATTGAAGTCACCTAGTATGATGGTGTTTGGTGATACATTTATCCCTCTAGTGTTTTCAGGAAGGCCATGTGAGGTTCCTGAGTTTGTGAGGGTGGCCTGTAACATGCTACAATTTGCAGAGCAGTCTTGCCTATGGTTAATTGCACCTGGATGGTCTCCGATGCATTGTGCGTTGCCACCAGTCTTGAGGTGTGGGTGTCCTTGATGAATATGGATACCCCCCCTCCTTTCTTGGTATTGTCCGGATTTTGGGGCCGGAACGCATGATAAGAGGTAAAACCTGATAGTGCTAGGGTGCTCTCAGGAGCCTTGAACCAGGTTTCTGTCACTGCACAGACATTGATGTTCTCCATACTGAGAAGGGCCTCGAGTGTGTGCTTTTTGAGATTTAGACTTCTGGCATTGAGCAGCATTACCCTTAGTTTTTTTCCTTTTGTGTTCTAGGGTGGTAGGTTTAGAATTTGAGCCTTGCCTAAAAAGGCACTATGGGGGTGGCAAGAGCCTTTGCCAATATCCGAATCCCAGGGTGACAGGTGCAAGCCGCCCTTAGAAGCAGCGTGGCTTGTCCAGCATGTCATCCCAGGCAGACAGACATTGGATCCCCTTTGAATGACACCAGAGTTTAAGCCAATTGTTAAAGCTGATCATCTTATCTCTGTATTGTGGCATCATTCTTGGTGAAGGTAGGATACTGCTCAAGGTCAGGGTCATACCTGCCTGGGCTACATAATCAGAGAGCTCCTCAATGTCTCTTTTCATGTAGTCCAAGGAGCTACGTCTCAGGTCGTTTACACCAGCGTGGACAATGACTGAGTCGTATTTGTACCTGCTGTTGAGAGACCTGAGTGCTTGCGTTATGTGGCGGATTCTAGTGCCCGACAGGCAGCTTACTGTGACCTTCTATTAAACATAAATCTGCCAAATTTATGTTTACGGTCATTGATAAGATTCAGGGGAATAGACTCAATCAGTTGGGTTGGCAAAGTATTCTTAGTAACAAAGAAAAATACTGGATCATACACCTGGGTGCTTTATTTCCACCTGGACTGAATGACCATTTATAATTTATATTATGTATATATAGTATTACAGCCTGTATTCCTTGGTCACATCTAGTTTTTTATATATATTGTACATTTTTGTCACACATTCATGTTGGGAATATTGACAAACATCCCAGTCTGCATACTGACTTCATTGGGAAGTGCAATTTATTAAATTATGGTATATATGTTGCACACTTTAAATATTAATTGTGCATGTTAAGTGAAAGCCATTTGTTATTGGCTACTGTTATATATATATATGGAGTGTTTCCATTGGAGAATGTCTTTCTCATCTTTCCTCACTGATGAAGGTGCTCTACCGAAACTAGTTTGAGGTTTCGTGATATTTGTTGCTGTGAGAGTATTATGGTGTAATGTTTGCACCTATTTTACTGCCAATAAAGCTTTTGAAATCGTATTGCTGGCCTTTGTTTGTTTCCTGATATTGTGTTGGGCCGTGCAAGCTTTAACGTGCGTGGGTTTGTGTTTTACTGACGTGTCTTCCTCGCTGTTGGCGCTTGGTTCCCTGGCTGTTGGCTGAAATGACTCCTCTCCTTTTGTAAATTGGACATTCTCCATTCACCGACGATTTTCGTCAAATTGCACTTCCTTTTTTTTTTTTGGTCGTATGGATGGGTGACTGTTTTTTACACTTTTTTGAAATCTAGTGGATGTATAGTAACCAGTGTGCTACAGATATACCTCCTCTGTATATCACAATAGTGAGAGTTTCATCATACTTGATGGCGTATTTGGATCGCTAAGGGATTTATATGGTGTGTTTTGGATATTCCTCAGCAGGGATTGTGATTTCATCATTACCACGTTGGATATAACACGCTGTTTATAATAGTGGAACTTATATGTGGATTATGCGATAACGCCACCAGTGAAGTATATTGGGCCTACAAATGTTTTGCGACGAGCAATACAACGGTTTGGTTGGATGTAGTATCTGTGTTTCTACATTGGGGTTATACTTTTAAGAACGTATGCTTCCAGCATCTGCTTGTATTATTATCTGTTTCGACATTTGCATATAAGGATCCCATTCGGATTGGGGTAATTTTGGACATTGTATCGAGTATCTTAATACAGGGTATTTTTCGTTTTAACATGGATGAAAACTGAATATGACTATGTTCTTTTCATGCTGTTTAAATATCTGTATCTTTTATTGTATGTAAATTCATTACATCGTGAAACGCCATTATTTAGGCACACCGGGCCTGTATAGGTTCGGTGATTATTTATACAACTGCTTTGGTGTACTTAACATTTATTATTCTATTTTGGGGCCTTATCTTTTGACTATATGTGTATTCAATATTTGTCTGTAAAATAACATATTGCTCATCAAAACTTTGTTTGAATTTGGGAATTTGGAACAATTTATTTAGAGCTTTATCACAGGGCGTTTCCCCTTTTTTTCTATGTGGATACAATTTACCAAATATCACGCCATCTATATGTTGGACAAACTCTGGTGTCTTTTACTTTTGGACACACGCTTTTGAGAGACTTGGACATATGTGAACATCAAGTCTTTTTGGACTCACGTTTATGATACATGCATTTTTGTGTATTTTCACTGACTCATGACAACATATATACGGGTGAATTTTGGAAAGGCATGTTCATTCATTTCTTATAAGTGAGTTACATACTTAGTTGCTTTTTGTTTTCATATAGATATTTGAAATGGTGATTTTTCATATATTAGTCAGTTGGAATTGAAGTATGAGAACAGTCTTATATGTTTTCAGGAAATAGAGTGAGAATTACAAGTATTAAGATACAGGGTTACAGGTCTATTCTATTTTGGGGGAATATAATTGGTTGTAGGTTGATTGGATTTTTCAGGATCGACATTTGTATATTTTAAGGTCCATTTATGCCTGACACATTGTGATGGAACATGATTTTGTTCTGTGACATTTTTGGTCCTTTACTAAAAGTTACATAGGGACTGGATACAAATACACATTGAATTCAATGGGACTTGTGTCCTAAACCCTTTAGTTCTTTTGTTGACTAGGGTATATGTAGATTTAAGCTAAATATTTGCTTTATATTTGGTTTATATTTATTATAACCATTTTTGACATATTCATAAGAGGGCTAACCACAAATTGTATCTTGGTTATTTGTTACCATATTGACTATATACCCTTAGTCTTGTTATGTCTATTGAGAACTGACTACAATTTCGTTTTCATCATGTTATTGCAACTACATTTGTAGTTTTGCTATGTGCATTGAGAAGTGACTGTTTTTTTCTTCTTCATGTGGTTATGTAGACCTGTTTGGAGTTGTCTAAGATTTATAAAAAATAACATATGTTTATTCTATGGTAAATCTTAATTTGGTGTATTGTCAAATAACACTATTTTTGTTCCTTTACACTATATGTCCTACCATTATTGTAATATAGTGATTTGATAGCAACATGTATTCAACCCTATGAGATTTGAGTTCCAGGTGTTAACATCTTCCCTTTTGGACCTTTTTATATACCTTTTATGGGTCCATTCAATGATGTGATTTGAGTTATTTTACTCCATCAGTGTATAATTTGTGTGTTGCTTATTGAAATTACACATTTGGCCTATGTTATATTCATATAGATTAGTGAATGCACTTTTACCTTTGTGTCATTATATAGACCATCTTGTCAGATATTTATATGTGTTCACATTTTGAATAAGATCATAGGTTATATGTAATATCATTATATTCATGAACAGTTGTTCAGTGACTCCACACCCTTGGTGTCTGCTATATATTTCATTTGGATGATCTATAACACTTCTTTTACAATTTTATTACATGATTAATGACCCAAGTCTGTACTACACCTTCCTTGCTCATTTTTTGATCCCTGAACCTATTGAATTTTTTATATAGGGTCTCTTCCTTGAACAGCCATTCAGTACATTGCTTTTTATGATGGATTTAGATCAAATACTCCATGGGTTGTGTGCTGATAGGGAGGATATAGCCATATTTGGCTTGGAAGATACCCCAAGCAACAACCAGAGCAAGAGCAACCCCAGTAGTGAGGGGGGTTGTGATTTGGCATTCCGCAAGTTGGAAAAAGGTCTTAAGGGCCTCAGAGCTAACATTTGGCATTTGAGACTGTTCAAAGCTTATTTACACAAAAATTTGGCACCGAGAGGTCTCCGTATTAAGCTTCATCCTCTGGTTGGCAGATCTGAACAGAGGCTGACAGAGGAATGGGATGAAGCTTTAAGGATGGGTTCCATGACATTTGTAAAAATTTTATCAGATTATTATGAGAGAACAGTGGATCTGTTGCTTAAGGAGGTCAAAGATCTAAGTACGGAATGCCAAAATTACAAATCTAGTTCCAAATATTCTGCCTGTGTTGATCGGCTGTCTAAGGAACTGACTTCCTATGACAATATGGTTAAAGAAAGAAAACTTAAAAAATTTTCGAGGGACATAAATGATTATGAGAGGGGTCAGCCCTTTCAGGTTCAAAGGAGTGTGCGATTTAAGGATTTGGGATCAAGTGTGAGTGGAGGAAGGTCTAAGAAAAGACCAAGGTCTATCTTAAAACAAAATTACCTGAGTTATACTAGTACATCAGGGGAGGAGTCATCTTATACTGATAGCGAGGGAGGCACTATGGTTCACTCACCACTTAAAAAGAAAACCCAACCTAAGTTCCCTTTAGGTATGCTAAACAATCCCGAGGGGGGAGGAAACACAAGAATATAAATCAGTACAGATTCCATGACAGGATTAGTTCAGGCACTTTTGAACAAATAGTTGAATCTTTTGACAATGTTTTAAATCTGTCGGATCATGTACTTACAAAAGAACAACATTGTATTCTCAATAAAGGAATGGGCTTTGTCCCTAGCTTTTTTTCTGACCATTATTCAGTTTCTGCTGATGTGTTAGATTTTTGTAGGAAACTTAATTTAAAAATTTTTTTCAGTGATCAAAATAATTCTTCCACTCAAAGATCTACTGATTTTATTTTTAAAAAATCAACATTTCAACCCCCTATGAACAAAAATGTAGGGATCTTCCAACAAGCAGTATTGAGGGACTTACATTTTCCCCAGTATGATACTAACATAGCCCAGGACAATATTACCCCCATGGAGAGACAAGCACTTTCTGAATTAAGACAGAATCATAAAATTGTTATCATTCAAGCGGACAAAGGGGGCGCAGTAGTGGTTCTCAATACCGATTATTATATACAGGAAGGACTCAAACAATTGTCTGATACCAAGTGCTACATGCACATGGGGATGGATCCAACTCTTCGATTTAAACAGGATATTGACCAGTTTCTTCAAGAGGCTTTACAGGAAGGAATTATTTCACAAAAAACGGCTCAACATCTCCAAGTTAGTGACCCACAGAAACAGATTTTATATCTGTTACCAAAGATTCACAAATCCATCACTAATCCCCCAGGCAGACCCATTGTGTCGGGTCATGGATCCCTTACAGAACCTCTATCTGTATTTCTAACGCAATACCTGAAGCCATTGTTGCCCATGGTCAGAGCCCGTATACAGGATACAACTGAATTTCTCAATATAATTGCTGATACTCAACTTGATCCTGATTGGATCATGTGTACTTTAGATGTGAAATCTTTGTATATCAGTATTCCACACTGGGCTGGTCTGCAAGCTTTAGATTATTGGCTTAAAAAAGCCGAACTCTATCCACCAGGATTTAACACCTTACTAGTATGCATGTCCGAGCATGTCCTCAACAAGAATGTTTTTTTCTTTCAGGGTGATTGTTATTGGCAATTGAGAGGCACAGCCATGGGAGCCTCATTTGCCCCAATATATGCCGATTTATTTATGGCGTATTTGGAAGAATGTCTTATTTACGATCCCCTTCATAACATCTATTTGGTTGAGATGGACATTTGGAGGCGCTACTTGGATGATTGTTGGATGGTGTGGCGTGCGGATACAGATTATTTGTTGGAATTTGTTGAACATTTGAATAATAATATTTGGGGTATTGAATTCTCTATAACATATCATAAGTCAACTATTGACTTTTTGGACGTTACGATATATCGTAATGAAGACAATACTCTAAATACTAAAATACATAGGAAATATCCACAATTCAACACATTACTCCACTCTTCAAGCATGCACCCATGCCACACCATCCGCAACATTCCTAAATCACAATATTTACGTATAAAACATATTAATTCTTCCATGATGGATTATGAGGAGGCTAAACAAGATTTGAACAAGAGATTTTTGGATAGAGGTTATTCAAATCTGGACATTTCTAGAGCAAGGGTATGGACAGATCAACATGATAGACATGATTTATTACAATACAAAAAGAAGGATGGTACTACAGATGAAACTATTAGATTCATTACTACTTTTGGGAAAAACCATCAACTAGTTAGAAACATATTGAATAACAACTGGAACATATTATTGGCTAATGACTATCTTCGTCATACATTGACTGAAAAATGTTCCATTTCATACAGGAGGGGCAAAACTTTAGGCACATTATTCTCCCACTATAAACATCGGGACAGTGGGGGTGCCACGTACAGGCAACTGACCATTTCTGGGGATGAATTATTGGGGACGTTTCCCTGTGGTCATTGCTCTTCTTGTGTAAATGTCAATAAAATCAAACAATTTTCCAGTGCCAATACAAGCAAGATATTTGATACCCGTATTTTTGCCAATTGTTCATCTAGTTGGGTGATTTATTTGGCTACATGCCATTGTCATGCTTTCTATGTAGGTAAGACTTCACGCTCTCTAAGAATCAGAATAGGGGAACATCGTAGTGATATTCGGAATCATAAAGTCAGCAATGCCTTATATCAACATTCTATTAAACATAAATCTGCCAAATTTATGTTTACGGTCATTGATAAGATTCAGGGGAATAGACTCAATCAGTTGGGTTGGCAAAGTATTCTTAGTAACAAAGAAAAATACTGGATCATACACCTGGGTGCTTTATTTCCACCTGGACTGAATGACCATTTATAATTTATATTATGTATATATAGTATTACATCCTGTATTCCTTGGTCACATCTAGTTTTTTATATATATTGTACATTTTTGTCACACATTCATGTTGGGAATATTGACAAACATCCCACTCTGCATACTGACTTCATTGGGAAGTGCAATTTATTAAATTATGGTATATATGTTGCACACTTTAAATATTAATTGTGCATGTTAAGTGAAAGTCATTTGTTATTGGCTACTGTTATATATATATATATGGAGTGTTTCCATTGGAGAATGTCTTTCTCATCTTTCCTCACTGATGAAGGTGCTCTACCGAAACTAGTTTGAGGTTTCGTGATATTTGTTGCTGTGAGAGTATTATGGTGTAATGTTTGCACCTATTTTACTGCCAATAAAGCTTTTGGAATCGTATTGCTGGCCTTTGTTTGTTTCCTGATACTGGAAGATGACCCAGATGACCCTAAAGGTTGGCCTTGGATGCTAAGAATTACGGTCAGAGAACTTGCCTGACAGCTAAATGTGGATCCAGGAATATCCGAGGACTAAATGACTATTTCTATTAATAACATCGCAAAATTATAATGTATTTTAGTAACAGACTGATATTTTTAGCAATGGTTTTGTGCCATTAAGATATTTCTAAAAAGAGCTTTTATTATTATTATTTTTTTTATTTTGACTGTTTACATTCTACATCTTTTTTACTACTTATATTTTACTGTTTAGTATTTTAACTAATTTTTAACCTGGTGCGTTTAAATTTCAATTATCTTTAATGTTACATGACAATTTCCTTATATAAATATGTGTGCAGTTGCAAGTTATTCTAAGTTCTGAAGAAGTCTTACCTGGTTGAAAGTGCTAAACTGCTGTATAAAACTGACACTTGTTTCTACTGAGTCCTGCTTGTGGTCCCTGTGTAAATTCATCTCTTTGCATCTTGATTCCTAGAGTTACAATTTCTGCTACTGTTTTTCTGATTCACAAACTACCAAAGGCATCATTTCAATAATAAAAAAAAAAACTGACACCTATTAATCTGACAGCCAATATTCCTAAATTTATAATACCAGAAAAAAATAAAGAATATAGGCAACACTGCATATATTTAGAAGAAAAATATTGCCTTGTTTTGTAATCACTTTAAGTAACATATATAAATATTAATATATATGTGTGCATATATGTAAATATTCTAAGAGTGCTATAAAATATATGTTGTGTGTGGACAGTTGTACTGTTAGGGAAATGTTTTTTTTGGAAGGTAATGTGTAGGTTAGGGGTAGGAGCAGTGGCAGTAATACATGAGTATGGATGGGCAGGTGAGCCTTCACCCCTCATGCACCACCATATTCAGGTGTGCTAACCTAACCCTATCTCTGCTTCTGCCATAACCCCTACACTTTATTTTTCTATCAGAAAAGCTCTTTCTCTAACAGTTACTCCTGAAGACACTCAGGTACACTTCCCACAAACAAATACACATTCACAACACTAAAACTATCCCTTACCTAACCCTTATTCTAACCCTGACCTACAAACACACACACACACACATACACACACACACACACACACACACACACACACACACACACACACACACACACACACACACACACACACACTCCTAATATTGACCTGTTTAGACTGTTACGAAAATTGTTATTTGGGAAAACAAGCATTCCAAAAAACAATACTGTTGACTTTGTTAAGAAAACAAATTGTCAATAAACTGAACTGCTTCATACAAATACACATTCACAAACACAGACACACACATACACACACATATCCCCCTAAAAATGACCCACTGTCAAGAAAATGAGCACTCAGGATAGCAAGTACTCCGGGGGGGGGGGGGGGCACAACTGTTGACTCTGTTGAGAAAACAAATGTTTGACAAATGCACATGCATATAAACACTCATTCTGAATCTCTCTCAATTATTTTTATTGAAATTTTTAACAGAATCTGAGATGCTACTGAATGCTGAATGAATTCTGGTAGTATGTCTAGAACTCTGTTTTTCTTTCGTTTTACTAACAAAAGTAGTAACAGTAAGTAGTAGCATGCAGTTTGGCATATTGGAAGGATGAGATAACACTATATGGCACTAATTTACAGAGGCCTTGCAAAGTATGGCCAATCTACCAGTTATAGCGACTAACTGAAAACACATTTAAAGGTTTACTGATAAAAACAAACCTACACATTCTCAACTCACTTTATGAACTGCATGGCTAACAAACTGCACAATGCCTGCAGGAATATGTCACATTGCTGATAAATTGACTTTCACTGCACCTTATAAAACTAATTAAGTATAGAGACAACTTTGCCACTAGTGTAAAATGGATTTTCCTGAGTGTTTTTCTCTGAGATGCTGAGATATTGTACTTAGAAGACAGCAGTATGAAATATCTCTAAAGTGATGATTAGTAATTTAACAAGTACTTATAAATAAGTGACTTCTTATTTTGCAGAAAGCTTAGATTTTTATGTATCTCACCATTCTACTGACATTAAAAACAAACTTTTTGGTAGGCTGAGGTAAGGATAAGCAAGCATTTCTTCACTGTAAAGCACATAAAACAGATCAGAGCAGTTGTAACTGAGGCAAATACAATGCAGGTGTTCATAGTCCATTATGAATGAGATACCTGAAGAATTCCTGGAAATAAGAAGAAATTATATAGTAGATGATACTTTTCAGGAAAAAGTAAAAAAAAAAAAAAAAAAAAAGTGGGGGGTGTTATTGTAATTTGAAGGTCTTGTATGATGTTAGTATTTTTGCCTCTGTTTCTGTTGTGCAAGTACTGCCTGCTAGATGTGCATCGAAGACCTATGGCTGTAGTCTGATGAGAACTTATATGCGGTGCAGTCATTAAGAAGGTTCAGTTAAGCGTCTGTGAAAGCAGACAAGGACAGAAGGACATTTTAGTACATTGTGTATGAGTATGACTGTATATATCATGTATGGGCATGACTGTACTCAGTAGATTAGCTCTAAGTATGTTTACTTTCATTTTATTTTCTCTAACTTGTCACTAATATTGGTAGATATCTTCCTTTCTGTAGTTACTTTAACATTATCTTTGCATAATTGTTGTATGCACTCACAACTTATTTCTGGAAAAATATTTTCTAATCTCACCTCTGCACCTAACTTAATTTTTTGTAGAATGTACTCCATTTTTCTGGTCCAAAAATTGACATATGGTAGCCACATGTTATTTGATTTTAAGATACTGAAAAGTTTCTAGCATATCTGTCTTCTTCCTCCTTTCTTGAGAGTTGTACATATTATATTCTGTTATATGAATTTCTATTGATTTGCATATATTGAAAATCCTGCCAAAGGGGTAGCTAACATTTCCATTTTGCACTCAAATCTCATGTGTATCTACCCACCCAGTGGTGGTTGAAGATGGTGACCTCATACTAAGGGGGTGTAGGAAGCAACTAAATGAGTGAGGGTAATTGGAATGGGGTGGTGCTCTTTTACAGCAGATCATTGAGATTACCTGTGGTCAAACAACAGATTGGCTCATTCAGTTTTATCCTCAGGTTGCCTACACACTCTTTATAATCACTTTACTGACTATATACACCACAGATGTCAGACTGAAGTCAAAAAGGTCAGCCTTAGTTGAGAAGGATCCCCAGATAAAGTACTCCATGGGCACCAGTTGCACACCAGTCCCCCCCCCCCCACACGTTCAGAACTGAGGGTTCTGGGAGAGGAAACTACAGCATCTGGATAAAGTATGTGCTGACTACATGCAGAAAGAATAAGAGCCAAAAATGCAGCCTGAAAACAAAGCAATGAATACACCAAATGCATCAATGCCAGGACTGTTTTTTTAAAAAAGGAAAATAACTCAGTTCATTTTTTTTCCAGTGGGGGATGGCAACCCAGCAACCAGTAACACAAGCGAACTCTGCACATCAGTACAAGTATTAACCCTGTTGTAACAAATGTGAACTTTTTACCAAGCTGTTACCTCGACAACTCGTAAAAAACGGAGCTATAGAGAATTCTTTTTTACATACTAGGTTATTGAATTGGTTTAAGAAGAGCTTTAAAATGTTTTACTGAGTATGCTGACTAACATCGCCAAAGTCTTCAGGCCTGTATCAGTTTTTGCCTTCCTCTGGATATTTCCAGGTCTGTCAATGTCTTTGCAGAGAATGTGTGTACAAAACTGCACAATGATGTACACTTAAACTCTATATACTAATAATGACTACAACATGCACATTTCAGATATATAAAACATTTAAAATCTTGACTAGTCTTTGAGTCTTCATTTTCTGACCACTGTTTAAGCACATTAATGTAACTTTCTTTCAGCCCACATTATGAATAATTTTTCCTTAAGTTTAGCATAGGGATACAATTTACAGAAAATGAGAGGAAATAACTACACCATTCTTGTCTTTCAGACATAGTGGAACTATTTGTTCAGAAGTCAGAATGTTAAGACAGTTCTTTAAAAGAAATAAGAAAATACTCCAGTTGAAGCTTATTTCATCAATTATTTGCAGCATTTGTGCTAGTGATTGTGTGTATGTGTGTGTGTGTGGGTGTGTGTGTGTGTGCGTGTGTGCGCGTGTGCGCGTGCATGCGTGTGTGCGTGTGTGTGTGCGTGTGCATGTGTGTGCGTGTGTGCGTGTGTGTGTGCGTGTGTGCGTGCGTGTGCGTGTGCGTGTGTGCGTGTGTGCGCGTGTGCGCGTGTGTGCTTGTGTGTGCGTGCGTGCGTGTGTGCGTGTGTGTGCGCGTGCGTGTGTGCGTGTGCGCGTGTGTGTGTGTGTGTGTGTGTGTGTGTGTGTGTGTGTGTGTGTGTGTGTGTCATGGTGCTAGTAGTGACGGTGTGTAAGATTGCCTATCTATATGGACACAATAATCAGGAAGGGCTTCATTGCTTACTATTACACAATACATGCTATTTAATATTCCAAAATGTGCACTCTGATTGGACAAAACAGAGCACTAAAGCTCTAAAGTCAAAGTCAAAGCGAACTGAACACAGTTCCATTACTTCGAACTCAATGTGCATGCAACATATACTGATAATATTAATACAACAATAACACTTATACTAATGCTAATCCAGCAATAACAACGGTAAGCCATTTATGCAGTGCAGTAACAAGTACAATGACATACACCAAGACTATTCCACTTGCATGTCTTTGTCAGAACCCAAAATATTTCACAGATAATTTATTGCACAGATCAAAAACAGGCAGATTTCAAATTGTACAGAATGCTAACTTGGCATATTGCACAGAATGTTACTCGGCATCATTAATATTGCACATAAGGTATAAGATTGTACTTTCATAGAGGTATTGCATATGTCTGTGAATTACTTCAGCACTGCAACTCCAGACCTCAAGGACCAGCATGGTGTATGTTATTACTGGAGTTCAGAAGTCTGATGGCTTTTGGAAAAAAGCTTCTATTAAATCTGGTGGTTTTGCAACGTAAGTTATAGTATCTCCTGCCTGAAGATACGACACGAGAACAGACCATGGGCAGGGTGAGCGCAGTCAGACCATGGGCAGGGTGAGTGCAGTCAGACCATGGACAGGGTGAGTGCAGTCAGACAGTGGGCAAGGTGAGCACAGTCAGACCATGGGCGGGCTGAGCGCAGTCAGACCATGGACAGGGTGAGCACAGTCAGACCATGCGCAGGGTTAGCGCAGTCAGACCATGGGCAGGGTGAGTGCAATCAGACCATGGGCAGGGTGAGTGCAGTCAGACCATGGGTAGGGTGAGCGCAGTCAGAACACGGGCAGTGTGAGTGCAGTCAGACCATGGGCAGGGTGAGTGCAGTCAGACCATGGACAGGGTGAGTGCAGTCAGACCATGGGCAGGATGAGCGCAGTCAGACCATGGGCATGGTGAGCGCAGTCAGACCATGGGCAGGGTGAGTGTAGTCAGGCCATGGACAGGGTGAGTGCAGTCAGACCATGGGCAGGGTGAGCGCAGTCAGACCATGGGCAGGGTGAGTGCAGTCAGACCATGGACAGGGTGAGCGCAGTCAGACCATGGACAGTGTGAACGCAGTCAGACCATGGACAGGGTGAGTGCAGTCAGACCATGGCCAGAGTGAGCGCAGTCAGACCACAGGCAGGGTGAGTGCAGTCAGACCATGTGCAGGGTGAGCGCAGTCAGACCATGGGCAGGGTGAGTGCAGTCAGACCATAGGCAGGGTGTGCGCAGTCTGACCATGGACAGGGTGAGTGCAGTCAGGCCATGGATAGGGTGAGTGCAGTCAGACCATGGGCAGGGTGAGCGCAGTCAGACCATGGGCAGGGTGAGCACAGTCAGACCACGGGCAGGGTGAGCACAGTCAGACCATGGGCAGGGTGAGTGCAGTCAGACCATGGGCAGGGTGAGCGCAGTCAGACCATGGACAGGGTGAGTGCAGTCAGACCATGGATAGGGTGAGTGCAGTCAGACCATGGGCAGGGTGAGTGCAATCAGACCATGGGCAGGGTGAGTGCAGTCAGACCATGGGCAAGGTGAGAGCAGTCAGACCATGGACAGGGTGAGCACAGTCAGACCATGGACAGGGTGAGTGCAGTCAGACCATGGGCAGGGTGAGTGCAATCAGACCATGGGCAGGGTGAGTGCAGTCAGACCATGGGCAAGGTGAGAGCAGTCAGACCATGGACAGGGTGAGTGCAGTCAGACCATGGGCAGGGTGAGTGCAGTCTTTGACTATTTTTATGCCTCTGCTGAGGCACCGAACAGAGTGCAGGTCCTGGATAGATGGGACTGTGGACCTGATAATTTTCTATGCCACGTTCACCACCCTCTGGAGAGATTTGCAGTCTGAAACCATGCAGTTTCCATACCACACTGAAAGCTTACTAGTCAGGATGCTTTTGATGTTAACCCTGTAGAAGGTTGTGAGAACCAAAGGTGGTAGTTTTGCTCGCCTCAACCTTCTTAGAAAGTGTAGGTGCTGTTGCGCCTTTTTGACAATGTGATTAGTGTTTATTGACCAAGACAAGTCTTCAGCAATATGTAACCCCAAGAACGTGGTGCTCTTCACTCTGTCCACTGTTCCTCCCATGACTGTGAGTGTAGAATGAGCCTTGTGTCACTTCTTGAAGTCTGCTATTATCTCCTTTGTTTTATTCACATTGAGAGCCAGGTTGTTGTCACACCAAACAATCAGTTGGTTCACTCCTCTCTGTAGGCTTTTTTTGTCACCATTGCTGATTAGGCCCACACCTGTAGTATCATCCACAAACTTAATAATGTGGTTTGAGTTGTACCTAGCAATGCAGTCATGTGTCAGCATGGGGAACAGCAGGAGACTCAGGACACATCCTTGAGGAACCCCAGTGTTCAGTGTGATGCTCATCAAGTTGTTGTTGTCTACACATACTTTTTGTGGTCTGTCAATAAGAAAGTCCAGAATCCAGTTGCATGAGGGACTGCTAACACCCAGATGGACCAGTTTCTCAATCAGATGTTGGGGGATGACCATGTTGAAGGCTGAGCTGAAGGAATAAATAACATGCGGACATAGCAGTTTTTGTTCTCCAGGTGTGCCAAAGATAAGTGACATGCCAGTGAGATGGCATCTACTGTAGAGAGAATGGAACTATAAGCAAACTGGAGTGGGTCCAGTGTTGCAGGAAGACTTGATATTAAGTAGTCTTTGACCAATCTCTCAAAGCCCTTCATTAGAGTGGAGGTGAGAGCTACTGGGCGGTAGTCATTCAGGCTTGAGGGTGGAGACTCCTTGGGCAGTGGTATAATGGTTGTATTCTTAAAGCACTTGGGTACTGTGGCTTGATGCAGAGAGATATTGAATATATCAGTGAGAACAGTAGTTAATTGGTCAGCACAGTCCCTGAGCACCCACTCCAGAATATTGTCAAGACCAGCTTCCTTTCTTGGGTTTACCCATCGCAGCACCCTTTGGACATCTGTTTGGTGAAGGCAGAGCACTTCATCTTCTTGTTTGGTGGGCAGTTTCATTGCCATTGTATTGCTTCCCTTCTTGCACCTGCTGAAGTAGGTGTTGTGCTCATTGAGAAACTACGTGTTATCATCATATTGAGAAGTTAAGGGCCTGTAGTCTGATATAGATCATATACCTTGCCGCAGACACCTGGAGTCTCTCAGGTCCAAGAAGTGACCCTGAATTTTATGTCCATAGGCCTGCTTAGCCTCTCTTATTTCACTACTTAGTTTCACTCTGTCTTCCCTAAGGGCATTTTTGTCTTTAGACTTAAAGGCAGCATTGCGTGCCTTCAAGAGCTCGTACACTTCATCTGTGAGCCAGGGTTTCTCATTCGCTTGTTTGATAATGCTCTTGTTGTCTGTCACATCATCCACACACTTTGATACGTAGGCCACCACAAACTCTGTGTACTCATCCAGGTTAATTTTCTGGTCCATAGTAGCTACCTCCTTGAATATATTCCAGTCCGTGCTTTCGAAGCAGTCCTGGAGAGCTGAGACTGCTCCCTCTGGCCATACCCTCATTTGTTTCCTGGATAGCTTTGCTCTGATTAACAATGGCCTACATGGTAGTAGCATAATGGAGAGATGATGTGAGTTACCCAGATGCGGATGAGGTACTGACTTATATGCTAGCTTGACATTGGTGTAGACCTTATCCAGATTGCTCTCTCCTCTCGTTGCAATGCTCACATTTTGGAAGTAATGAGGTAAAACTGTTTTCAGACTTGCTTGATTAAAATCACCTCCTGTTATGTGAGCAAACTCTGGATTCACCTTTTCTAGCTCACTGATTGACAGGTAAAGTGTATTCAGTGCCTTGTTGGTATTGGCACTGGGGGGACTGTACACCATTGTGATACTCATACCATTGAACTCCCTGGGCATTTTTAAAGGTCTGCGTTTCGATGATTTAAACTTGATATTTTCAGAGCAGTGTTTAGTAAACAACTCACAGTTGGTGCACCAGCTATTGCTGACATAGATACAGACACGCCCCCCCCCTTGATTTTCTGCAGAATGCCTTGTTTCTATCTGCTCTAAATAATGTAAGCCCTTCTACATAGACTGCACTATCATTTATATTATTGTTTAACCATGTCTCAGCAAACATAAGTACACAGCTGTTTCTTACCTTGCTATGAGTTGTTAGCTCCAGTCTTATGTAGTCCATTTTGCTATCTAAGGAGCAGACATTATAGAATAAGTGGAGAAAACCCAGCAAACAAAGGCTAAAAGTCCTTGTTGCTTTTTTTTTTTTTTTGCTGCTTACATAAGGAGCAAACATTGGCCATTAACAAGGATGGGAGTACAGGCCTGTATGGATTAGCTTTTAACCTGGCAGAGAGTCCAGTATGAGAGCCACCTTTCCTTGTTCTTTCACATTTTCTCCTTCTTTTCCACTTTCTGTATGTGGTAGCAGACAGCTTTGCTTGAACAAGACAGTTTGGACCATGTATAATTCCTAGTTCCTGTAGTTTGTGGAGTGTTGTAGGCCTCACAAGCCCTGCAGACAGCAGCTCTTCAATCCTTTTGCACTGTGAGCTTAGGTGTAGAATTTCCAGTAAGCTGTCTCTATCATAATTTAGTTTTCCTTCTGTATTCTGTAGTGTTGTAGGCCTCACAGGCCCTGCAGACAGCAGCCCATCAATCTTTCTATACTGTGAGCTTAGGTGTCGAATTTCCAGTAAGCTACTTCTGTCGTAACTTAGTGTTCCTTCTGCATTTGCCCCAGATTCTGTTCTTTTCGATGATTTTGACATAAAACAAGACAAATAATGTACATTTTCCTGTTGAGCCAAAGCAGCTGCTGCCATACAGGGTGCCGCTATTTTTTTTCAATTCCATTCTATTCTGTTCTAGCATTATATACTAGCATTAAAATTTAAATAATCGCCAGTAATACCAGTATTGAAGAATGGCGTGTGGGGAGTGCCTTCTGTGTGGAGTCTGCATGTCCTCCCCACGGTTGGGTGAGCGTTCGAAAGACATGCATGAATGGGCGTGCCTTTGTTGAAGGTTGAACGTCGAGCTGGCACCTCGGCGTTCGTGAAAATCTCCTGCCAATCATTAGCGGACGGAGTTCCGCTGTGGCGACCCCTAACCGGGAAAAGCAGAAAGACAAACAACTATACCTGTATTGAAGAAATGACAATAAAGTTTACTACACTTTCTTAAACTAAGTAGCTACACAGTTGCCGACATCTCCTACCATTTTGTTCTATACCTTTTTAAAACATATTTGAAGGCAGAGCAGACATTGGATGACTGCAGTTGCATCAGTACTTTTCTGGATAGTTGTTAAATGTTCCTCCATAGCTAAGGTGGGTTACAGGGATTCTTTTGCTGTCTCTTCCTCCTCCTCCTCTGGTCATCCATTCATCTCATTTGTGTTTGGAACCACTAAGCAGCTGCAGTGGTTGCCTCCATATCTTTCCCAGGAAATCATTGAAGATAAATGAATGGGTCCTTGTTCTGCAGGCTTACAGGGAATATTCTAATTGTATGTGCATGGTTGATAGATGAGGTAGACAACACTTCCAAGAACAGAAACTCAGGTTAAAAAATACAGGTCTGAACTTCTGTGTGTGCCTGCCATAACTTGTGGATAACTTGGAGGGCCAGAAAATCACCTGAAAAAAATAGAAAACGCAGGCTCTTGACAGAACACACCAACATGGATTCCTCAGTACCTAAAAAAAAAAAAAAAAAAAAAAAAAAAATATACAGAAACTTCATTGTACTGTAGGTGCTCTGAGGTACAGGCTTAATGCATGTGCAGTACAGATCTCACATTCTCCAATGTTTGTGAGGTTCAGGTCAAGGATCCCCCCTTATGGGCATACAGGCTAGCTGTTTCAATGAGTTTATGTGTACAAAGAGCAGGAATCTCTGGGCCTGCATATTTGGAATTATATAGGATTTTATAGGATTCCCAGCTGATAGTGGTATAGTTAAAGATGACCATGAATATGCTGTTGGGTTGAATGGGGAGTGTCTTTGGTATTCTTAAATATGTGCTATGGGTTTCCTGAGTCAAAAACAAAAAAATATAGCTTGCAAGGATATGGTATGGGACATTTCCTATGCTAATTTGGATATGGAGAAGCTGAAGTATGTCATATTGTTTGACCAGCCTTGAGGTGTGTTTGTTTTTGATGTCCCTTGTTTTTGATGTCCCTTCCTGTGCAGTAGCTGGCTTAAATGTGTAGACAGCATTATAGCCCTGTGATGCTCAGATGCTCTCTGTGACTTTACCCCACGTCTCAGTACTGCACAGATAACTATGTTCTCCAGGGTGAGGAGGGCTTGCAAGGAGTGGAGTTTCTTATTTAGACTCCTGGCACTGAGGAGTAGCCCCTTTATATTTTCTTAGGTTGGTCTTACTGCGTTGGAAGTTTTGTCAGTTTGACAATGCCTAAAAATGGCACTATAGGGGTGGACAAAGTTTTAGCCAATATTCAAAAGTCTAAAGGGGACAGGTACAGACCATTCCATGTAAAGCAGCTTGGTCTATCAGCCATATCTTCCGGGGCTGGACAAATATTGTACCCCCTTTGAATGAAAGCAAAAATAAAGCCAATTATTGAAGTCGGTCATCTTCTCCTCATATTGTGGCATCATACTCAGTCAAGGTAAAATGCTGCTCAGGTCTGGGATCATACAATCTGGGACACATAGTCCAAAAACTCCATCATGTCTCTCTTCATATATTCCAGAGAGGTATTTTTTATAGTTCACATTTTAAGGATGTTGAGAATTTTATATTTTTATTCCATCAGCTAAATGCAATAGGATTTGCAGTTAGTACTATATTATTACAGTGGTTTGAAAGAGGTTTTGAAAGCACCTTTTGATTCTAATCAACTTTTAATGGGATTTTTTAACCATGTCACAAAGTGAATCATTACTATTTAAAATGAGCATTTTGCACTTCAGGTTCTGAAGAAGTCTCATTTAAAGACAGACAAAAGACCTTCAGATGAGATGTTAAATCCAAGGCTCCATCTGCCTGAGTTGGTGGTACCTGAGGTGGATGTAAAACATCCCATGGCACTTATCAAAAAAAGAGTAGGGGTTGCTTTATCGTATTAACACTTTTCCATCTTTCTTTCATTATTTACACATTCATATTTACACTTTATATCAAATTTTATATAACTTAATAAAACACTTTATATACTCATTTTCTTAAATACAGTTAGCAACCATTTCACCCTCCAAACATTTCACCATAACCTTTTTTATATCATATATTACTTCCTCATCATCTTTTCTTTTGTTATACTGTGATTGTTTGCATCTTCTTTTCCATAAGCACTAAGTAAAAATGGATATTTTATTCCATTTTTCAACTTTGTTTCACTCCAAACTCTTTATTCCCCATACAGCACCATGTCCCTACCAGTTTTAAATACTTTCAAGTCAAATACATATTTGAATAATGGCTAAAAACATTCATTTTTTTCACAAAAAAAAAAAAACAATGTTGTGATGTTTCTTCACTGTTCATACGTTCATAGGTTCATAGGTAGGTACTAGGCTATCGGCCCAAGGGCTTATACAGGCCCAGCCAAAAAGGTACCTTGGCTTTTGCCACCCAAGAAAATTATTTTCCTGTGCCACTGTCGAGCAGGGCCACAGAAGTGATCCCCGGGGTGAATTTCCTATTTTGCATCCAATCATCAAGATTTTTCTTGAAGAGTGCTAATGAGGAGCTTTGTTTGATATAGATAGGTAGTTTATTCCACAGTATGAGAAGTCTCTGGGACAGGAATCTATCCCTCCAGCCTGTTCTGTTTATTGTGGTGACAAGGTTAAGGTCTCTAGAAAATGTAGCTCGGAGGGACTGGGATTTCTTTAAGTGGAGCATGTCCAACAGCTATGGGTTTGACATAGTTTTGTATGTTAGGCAGAGATCACCTCTGAGTAGGCGATATGCGATGGAGTAAAGCTGGAGTTTTTTGAGACGGTCTGCGTAGGGCATCTGTTTGAGGCTGGTAATCCTCTTTGTGAGGTATTTCTGCAGCCTTTCCAGTTGTTGTAGATGTCTTGTGAGGTACATACCAAAAGGGGCGTTGTACTCTATAATGGGTCCATTAAGTGTTGAGTAGAGGGGAACAATGACCTCTTTTTTTCTGGATGAGAAACCTTTTACAGCTATTACACATTTATTATCCTGTCAGTTTATATTTCATGTTGATTTTCACTGGCATTTTGTCCAACCCCATATGCCAGATAAAATCAAAATAATGTATATCTTTCCTGCATTCTATTGATTTAGATTCATAGGTAATTACCAGGTTAACTGCCTTTGTGCATCATTTTTTAGCCTAGCCAATTTCCCTTGGTGAAAATCAAAGCTTGCACTTTTTGTCTGTGATGCAAACATATACTATCCTCAATCCTTATTTTTTGCAAAGACCAGTATAATAGTTTGATTTCATTATTTTTTTACCATTCTTTCTTTTCCATTTTTACTTTATTTATATCAATTGTCCATATCTTTATTTTACTTTCATACTCATTATCTTCCAAACATTATGCTTTTATTTTCTTTTTCTTATCCCCATCCATATATTATTATATTTTCCAAATAACAACTTTCATAGCATTGCCTTTTTCAGACACATTTTTAACATCTAAAACAGATTTATTAATATTAAGAAAACAACCAGATTTATCAAATTCAAGCTCCTTTTTAAACTACCCCTCTTTTGAATGGATTCAACCTTGTTCCCACAAAAAGTAGCCTGGAAACTTATACCAGCCACCTACATATGCTAGATTTTCTATAATATACATATTTAATATATATATATATATATATATATATATATATATATATATATATATATATATATACCATTTTTCCTATGGGAAACTGTAACACCCTCCACCAATGTCAACTTTTATATTTTTTGGACCTTTTCTCTATTGTTACATTACTATTTGTTCCCTTCTCAAATTAACTCTTAGAACATCAATTTTACTTCTGGTAAAATAAATTCTAGACATTATTACCATTTCTCAGAATCCCTGATTTTTTGACCTATTTACTTGTAATCCTATTGCAGACAAATTAATTTTTATAAGGAAAAAATATCTCTTTCATCCAGTGTCTGTTCTTGGCTACTAAAACCAAATCATCTGCATGGATTAACATAATAGCACATTTTACTCCTTCCTTACGTTTCCATCTACCAGCCTTTAACCCTGATATACAGATTTTCATAACCACATTCATTACCAAAGCAAAGAACTACATGTTCAGTGAGCAACCCTGCTTTAACCCTTTTTCATGTTTTATCTTTTTTCTACCCATCCACTCACCACCACAGATAAATTTTCATAAATTGTCCTCACTAGCCTACTTATTTTTCTCCTACCTCACATACTTTCACATGATCAATACTGTTAAAACCCTTAGCCATATCACATACTGTTACTTTTCTTTCTCCTTCTTTTATTACTTGAATTATTATTTTCATAATAATCTTCATAAATATTTTATTGTCACCATTCCTAATGTAATTGGTTTCCAGTTTTTTTTATTTCTTCCTTTGTTCCTTTTTTCCATTTAATCTTATAAGTCCATACAAATCTCTTCTTCTTTTATATGTTCTTGTATCCATTCATTCATTCATTCATTCATTCAATCATTCAATATTTTCCAAAAAATAATTTTCATTATCTGATATTTCTTTATAAAACTATATCCTAATTCATCTGGACCTGGTATGGAGTCTTCTTTACCTTCATGTATACTATTCTCTAACTCTTTCTTATCAATTCTTTTTTCCATTTCTTCCATTAACTCCTTTTTCACCTTCTTTACTTTCCACACACCACCTGTTACATTATTTTTCTAACACATATTCTGTACATAACTTTCAACTAGATCCATAATTTCTTATTTACATCTAGCTGTACTTTTTCATCTTTCATTACACTAATTTTTTCTCTCTCTTATAATATCTCAATTTCTTACCCAAAATTGTGATTTTTCTTACTTTCAAATAATATTTTTATCTAAATATCATTCTTTTCATTTCTTCTTTATTATATTTATATAATTTAATTTTTCTTTTCAAGACTTCCCTACTGCTGTTATTTCACAACTTTCGTTTTGCTTATCATAACTTCATTTTTTTCTTCTTTCATTGATATCTCTTTACTTTTGAGTATATATATATATATATATATATATATATATATATATATATATATATATATATATATATATATTCATTATACACCATCCAGCACTTTGTCTGATTTTTATAAAGTGAATAATCCTGAACAGGAATAAATCACATTCACTGAAGAGTTCTGATGAAGTCCTTTGCAGGACAAAAGCTGTAAGCTAACTGCTGTACAATAAAGTACTTTTTAACTTTGTTGGATGTGACTTATTCCTGTTCAGCACTGTCGGCATCTGCATTTGTGTAGAAGGAGGCATGTTTTGTTTTGTTTACTTCTATGATGTGGCTTCATTGTCATACGAGCTTCCCACAATTGCCCTCTTTCTTCTTTAAGATATTCTTTGTAATTTTTTGTGCCAGTCTTTTAAACTGTTTCCTTCTTTTATTATAATTTTATTCTCTTCTGCTACTCCCCTTACAATTCCTTTTATTTCCCTCATATCATCTGAAAAAATACAAAATAAATCACAGTTTTAAGTATCCTCAATTATATGTATACTTCCTCTCTTGATCCATTCTTAACCAACCACTATTTGCTACTCTCATTTTTACACCTTGTGCTATTTTCCCTTTCTCATTTTTTTAAATTGCAATTAAAGTTTCCCACCACTATGATAGACATATTTACTATCACATACGTTTGAATTTCCTCAAACATTTTTTCTTTCACTTACATTTGTATATGCATCTCCTACTACTATTCTAAGTACCTTCTGCTCTTTTCTAATATTACTCAACTGAAACTTTCCCTGCCACCACCACAGTTACCTTTAATGTTTACATTTCTTTATTTTAATGTTACTGCAGTACATGAACTTGTATCACTCCCTATAGTCAACACTATTTTTATTTTCTACATCATCTCAAATTCCACCTATTTCTTTTATATATACATCTTGTATCAAGCAAACAATTTACATTTATGTCTATTTTTAGACCATTCAAACACCATCATTCTTTTACTATCAGTCTTTATGCTATTCATATTCAGCAATGCTATATTTATATTAACTTTGCCCCTTATTTACTTAATCTTTCGGCCTCCTTTTCCCCTTCTCATCCTTCCCCCAACAGAACCTTCCACATTCTTTTCAGACTCAGACCTCACATTTTCTTCTTCCTCTGTTTCCAATGCTGCATACCTGCTTTACATCTCCATATGCATTTCTTTTTCATTTGTTACTTTCTGGACTTCATAGGGAGTATCATTTTTCTATATTTAACTTGAAGTTCTTCATCCCCATCCCATATTTAATTATTTTATCACACCTTTGCTTGTGTACAAACTTGTTTTTCTCATTTTCTCTTTCTTCATTAATTAGTGGATGATCAAAGCAAAAATGTTTCTCACTTCCACATTTCCTATAACACGGTTTAATTTTTTTTCTGAAATGACCAGACTCCCTACATAGTCCAAACCTTTTTGTGCAATGCTGGACTGAATTTAATTTGTCCCTAAGAAAAAACTATGCTTTCAGCTACTTCCAGTACTTAACACTCCCTTTTTCCTGTTTATTAGTATCACATTAGACGCATGTTGCAACTTGTTATTTTTTATTTATAAAATTGTGTAAACTTTCCATATTCCAATCCATACTTTCCTGTCATCCATATTTTTCTTAAATGAATATATCCTCACATAAGCTTAGGAAAAAATAACTCATGTTCTTCTATCTCAGTCATTCTAAATTGTAACAACAGTTTTCTTTTTAACCGTAGATTTACTTTTTACCAAAAAAAAAAAAAAAAATCACTGAAAACGCCAAAGTGTAAAAATCATTCAATTATTAAATTAGTACAATTTTCAATTTACTGCTTCACTGTTTTTTCATTGTAAAGTTTTCTTTTTAGTTTACATTTAAATTCTGATATATATATATATATATATATATATATATATATATATATATATAGTCCTTCTAAAAGAGATATATTACTTATCCTTTCAGATTCATTAACACGTTTTTCATATAGTACAAATGTCACAAGTTACTTCACAGACAGGTTCAATTCCTATATGTATTAATGCCCTAATATCAGACAAACTGGCCCCTAAGGACATAGTATTTGTTTATTTGTGGTTTATCCTTTGTTTACACCCTTAGCACAGGCCTTTTCTTCCAGGTCTCAGCAGCTCCATTTTGTCTCAGTCACTTCTGCACATCCTTTTCTTTCTGTAGTCTTTCACTAGATCCTACTATTTGATGTTGCTTGAGATTTTTTTTCTTCTGGTAACACTCCCAGTCTCTCTCTGTTTAGCACTTTCTGTAGCTCAACTCAGATGTCATGATTAAAACCAGTTACTCCACTGGACAGATGTGCCCCTCTCCATTCATATCATTGTTTACAGCATTCTTCTCCTTTTCTGTTGTCTCCTCATTGCCACATATTTTGTCATAGACTCATAAATTCACAGATTTATAGATTAGTGCTAGTCTAACTGTGCTTGTGGGCCATTTTAAGCCTATACAATTATCTTGTGTGAGAATCAAGCCCTGCACATTGTGTCTGTAAGGTAAACACCTTAACCATTATGCCAACCTCCCATCTGTCTATTATCACATTCCACTCATGGGCTCTGTTTCATCTGATTCTCCATCATCCATCATTTTTTTGCAAGACAGAGTCATCCAGAACCCCTCATGCCATGATATTCATCTTCATTGGATCTATTTTGTTCAAAATGAACTTTCCATTCTATCCTTCTCCATCTTATCTCCCTTTACAGCCTCCATCTTAGATTCAGTGATCACTGGTAGCAGCCCTCTGCTGCCACCTAATCACAACCTCACAAAGAGTTCTCCAAAGTGTAGGGATCCTTTATCAACATTTAAAATAATTTTATACCATAAATAACTTTAAATTAATTATTTACACTCTCATTTTTTATATTTAATATTTAAACAATTTACAAGTTACTAACATAAATAACTTAACTAAACAATTCTATTTATTTCATTCTTTTTTCTTTTATTTTTACCCTCTATGCCCCACCCTTTCCTCCTCAACCATCCTATTTCAGCTAATGTATTATCCACTTTGATTTTCTTGTCACATAACAGATTCTCGCTTCTTTTTTTACCTACAGCATCCACATTGTCACAAGCAGTACTTATTCCATTTATAACTCTCACATTTCTTTACTTTATCATACCTTCCATATAAAATCATATACATATTTATATATTTTAATCCTTCCCATCTGTATTATTTTTTAAAACTTTTCTCAAAGTTATTTATTATTTTTTCAATCCAAAAATAAAAAAAAATGTTTAGTTGTTTCTTCTTTGCTGCAGTCAGCATGTTTCTTTCCTCTCTCACCTTATATTTCATATTTACTTTCACCAATAACTTGAATATAAAATTCCTCTACTTCATTAAAAAAATTCAATCCTTTTCTTTCTGTCTTTTATTGCCTTTTTTCATCTTCTTTTAGTTCCTTCCACAGGTGCACCAAAAATAGTTTATTCTAAAATCATGTTACGCCATTCTTTTCTTTCACTTATTTTTAACGTCTATAATTTTATTTTATTCTAATACTCTTTTTTTCATCCTGTCATTCTTTCTTTTATTTTATTTTCCCTGTTTTTCTTCCCATATATTTTTATATTTTTCATATAACATCTTAAGGTCTTTGCCTCATAGACACAAGATGCAGGGTTTGATTCTGACTTTGGGATATTGGTTAGGCTTAAAAAAAGAAGTTATGTTCTTACCATAACGTTCCATCTGAGTAATAGACTTCATTCTTCTGCACATATGGGTATATGGATCCGATTCGGATCCGAGCTGGCAAAACTTTTCAAGCATCAGCTCCAAGCTCCTCCTCATTTACCTATATTACATCACTTCCTCCTATCTAGCCCCAGATTGAGTTTGCTGACACTAAGTGGCAACATAACCACAGTCCTAAACAGGAAAAACCTGAAGAGTGAGGGGGATGGAGGGAGGGAAGGTGCAGAAGAATGAAGTCTAACTACTCAGATGGAATGTTATGGTAAGAACATAACTTCTTTATCTGAAGTAGTTAACTTCATTCATTCTGCACATATGGGACAGAGTCCCCAGCTGCTAGTATTCCTGGGTGGCCCTTATGGAAGGATATTTCTGAGCACTGCAGAGCCAAAGGATGCTCTCCTTCTAGAAATAAGATCCAATTTATA
Source organism: Protopterus annectens (assembly GCF_019279795.1). Taxonomy (NCBI): domain Eukaryota; kingdom Metazoa; phylum Chordata; order Ceratodontiformes; family Protopteridae; genus Protopterus; species Protopterus annectens. Next base: position 1,795,175,377 of record NC_056729.1, on the reverse strand, counting down.
ATGAGAGATGAATGTGTGTGAATTAGCCCAAGTCACCACCGCACAGATATCGTCTAATGGAACTCTTGACCAGAAAGCTGCAGAAGTAGCCATTGCCCTAGTGGAATGAGCCTTCAATACACCAGGAGGAGATAAACCTTTGTCCTTATAAACCTGTGCAATACAAAGAATGATCCACCTTGCTAAGGACACTTTCAAAACTGCTTTGCCCAAAAATGGTTTTGAAAAAGAGACAAACAATTGATCTGACTTCCGGAAGGGTTTAGTCCTATGGAGGTAAAAATGAAGCTGTCTATGGACATCCAATAAATGAAGCTTACGTTCACCTCTATTTTGGAAATTTGGGGAGAAGACTGGCAAATTTATAGACTGATTAATATTGGTTGCTGAGGACACCTTGGGAAGAAAGGAAGGGTTCGTACGTAGCAAAACTTTATCCTTATGGAAAACCAAATAGGGAGGCAAGGAGGATAAGGCCTGCAACTCTGAAACTCTCTTGGCTGACATGACGGCAACCAAGAATGCTGTCTTCCATGACAAAAACTTCATCGGAACTGAACCGGCTGGCTCAAAGGGGGGAGAGGTCAAGGCCTGAAGGACTAAAGTCAGATCCCAGGGGGGCACCGTTTCTTTAACTGGTGGTCGCAATAAAAAAGTGCCCTTCAGGAAAGCTTTACACAATTTGGCAGAAGCCAGAGCAGCCTTATTTTCACCCACATGAAAATTAGAGATGGCAGCCAGCTGAACCTTAATAGCAGAAGCACTTGTGCCTGATCGAAAAAGATCGGCCAGAAAATCCAGAATCACTGGAACGGGGGCTGTAAACTGGTTCAGATTGCGCTGAGAGGCCCAAACACAAAAACATCTTCACTTGCTATTGTAGAGTTTCCTAGTGGAGGCTCTAAGAGAAGCTACCAGAATATTCTTAACAGGGGACGAAAGTCCGGGAGTCCTGATGATCATGGGAACTGGAGCAGCCACGCTGTCAGCTTGAGACTGTTCAGGTTGGGCAGGGGCAAGCCCGATGGGTGAAAAATCAGATCCGGGCATGGATCTAGGGAAAACAGCTCTTAAACTTTACATAAAAGCACCTAAACAGGCATGTCCAAGGGTCAGCTTCAGGTGATTTCTCCTGTCCACCTGGTGAATCTGGGCATACTGGGGCAATGTGGCAACTGCCTCATGTACACAGACAATCCTCTCCTCCTACTACCCAACACTACAACCTGCGAGAGATGCACTTACATAGCCAAACTGGAAGCAAAGCTCTCTCCGGCCAAGATTGTGCTAGACAGTCAAGAGGAGAAGGTTAACAACTGCATCACACCTCAAGCAACTCATAGCCCTTCAAAACCCACACCATCAACACCCACACATAGCAACACTAAACCCACATAAGCGGAGATCCTTAACATTAACCTGCCCAAGCAACAAGGACCTCCGAAGCCGAAATGCAAACAAACACCAGTCACAACCAAAGTGACACACAGCTCACAACACCAGTGTGCCAACCAACAACAGCCCCTAAGGCAAGACAATGTACCCAACACTTTAGTCATAGGTGACTCTATAGTCAGGCACACTTATGTCCCACTCACCAGACTGAACAAGGAGAAAATTACAGTCAGCTGTCTGTCGGGTGCCAGGATCCGCCACATAAAGCATACACTCAAGTCACTCCACAACAAGTACAAATACGACTCTATCATTGTCCATGCTGGAGTGAATGACTTGAGACGTACCTCCCTGGACTACATGAAAAGAGATATGGAAGAGCTCTTAGATCATGTGACCCAGGCAGGTATGACCCTAGCTCTGAGTAGCATCCTGCCTTTGCAAGAATGATACCACAGTATAAGGACAAAATGATTGACTTCAACAATTGGCTAAGCTTCTGGTGTCATTCAAAGGGGATCCAGTATTTGTCTGCCTGGGAGGACATGATTGACAAACCACGATGCTTTGCCAGAGATGGTCTGCACCTGTCACCCCTGGGATTCAGGTTACTGGCTAAAGCTCTTGCCACCCCTATAGTGCCGTTTTTTAGGCAAGGTTCAAAGGATAAAACCAACACCGTAACAGACAAAAGCAGGCAAAATCTGAAGGTAATGCTACTCAATGCTAGAAGTCTAAACCTCAAAATGCACTCTCTCGAGGCACTCCTAAAAATGGAGAACATCGATATCTGTGCAGTAACTGAGACCTGGTTCAAGGCTCCAGAGAGCACCCCTGCAATACCAGGCTACAATTCTTACCACACTTTTCGGCCACAAAACCAGGACTGAAACACTAAAGGTGGAGGAGTGTCCATATTCACCAAGGATATTCACACCTCCAGGCTAGTTGCCCAACACAATGCATCTGAAATTCTCCAGGTGCAACTAACACTAGGTAAGACTGCAATCCAAACTGTAGCTTGCTACAGATCACCAATCATGTCCCAAGATTCTCACTACGCCTTTCTAAACATACTGGAAAATATTAAGATACAACCAAACACCCTAATACTGGGTGATTTCAACTACCCTGCCATTAATTGGGAAAACTACTCAGGTACCAACTCCTTTTCCCAATGGTTCTTGGAATTCATAAATTCCAATGCCCTGGATCAATTAATCCATTGTCCCACCAGGGGCTCCAATATCCTAGACCTAGTCATTACCAACATGGGAGATAGATGCTCCATACCAGTGGTCACCCCCTCATTGGTCAGGTCTGACCATAAGCAAATCACCCTTGACATCCACATCCCACCCCCACCCCCCAGTAAGGAAACCTCCTTAAAAAACGTCTCCAAAGCCAACTTCAAGCTACTGAAGTCAGAAGTGACAAACTTCACAACACCCATGCACACGGGATCTGGAAGTTCAACTGCAGAATCCTACACTAAGGCACCGTACGAGCACATCCACTATTGCATGAATCGTGCCATCCCAAATAGAACCAAGATGCTCTTCTCCAAAAAAAGGAAGCCAATCTGGTGGTCTCCTGCTATAAACAAACTATACAACAGAAAGAAGAAACTGTTGCAAAAAAGAGGAAAATCCCAGGAAGCAAAAAACTCCCTCCCAGCCTCAGTAAGAAGCTGAGATCCCTCATAAAATCCTCAAAAGCTAGTTACGAAAATAAAATTGCCAAAGATTCCAAAGACAACCACATTCTATAGTTATGTCAAGAATCTAAATGGCAATGCTCAGATCTGCTCTGAGTTACAACAGAATGGCATTACATATACTGATTCCAAGGATATTGCCAATATCCTGGCAGATCGATTTAGTGCCAACTTCCCCCCACTCTCACCCCCTAAAGGGCCCATCTCAATACCAAAAGATTGCCAAATTCTGATAATCACGGCCACACAGGTAGAAACCACACTCTCCAAAGCTAAGAATACAGCATCCATGGGACCAGATGACATCCCAGGCTGTGTACTACATGAACTACAAAATGAACTGGCACCTCACCTAAGTGTCATGTTTAATCATAGCCTCACCTCAGGCTTCGTGCCCACTGAATGGCGCACAGCTACAGTTATCCCTCTCCACAAGGGAGGATCCACCTTGGATCCCAGGAACTACCGTCCCATCAGTCTGACAAGCCTGATTTGCAAGGGCATGGAACGCATTATCGTGGAACTTATAAACAAAGACATTGGCAACCTTCAAACACTGGACCCCACCCAGTTTGGGTTTGTGAAGGGCCAATCTTGTCTCCTGAATCTGACTGACTTCTTCAAATCAGTCTCCAGAGCTGTGGACGTGGGTAAGGCAGTCCACACAGCCTATCTGGACCTCACCAAGGCCTTTGACACCATCCCCCACTCTGGAATCATAGATAAACTTACTAAGCTGGGCATAAATCCCTACATCACTCGATGGGTTGCTAACTGGCTTACTGACAGAACCCACACAGTAAAAGTAGCCGACTCCAAATCCAGCTCCAGACAAGTGACAAGTGGAGTACCTCAGGGTTCAGTCCTGGGACCACTCTTGTTTGGCATCTACTTCTCTGAAGTACAGGCCAACACTAAGGGACTCTGGCTAACAAAGTTTACAGATGACTGCAAACTGGGAACCATTATTGAATCCCAAATGATGTGGATATTCTACAAAAGGGCCTTACAGGAACAGATGCCTGGTGCCAGAGCCATGGGCTCAAGCTTAATGCCAAGAAATGTATAGTTATCCCCTTTGGAAAAAAACATGTAACCATGAATTACCACATAGGTGGCAGGACACTAAACATCAAAAGTGTGATGAGAGACTTAGGGATACAGGTGGACAGTGGTCTCACTTTTGATAACCACATTGCCACAACAGTCAGGAAATCCTTCTATGTGGCACACCTCATCACTAAGGGCTTTTCATCCAGAAAAAATGAGGTCATTATCCCACTGTACTCATCCCTCATTAGACCCATTATAGAGTATAATGCCCCGTTTGGGATGTACCTCACAAGACATCTGCAACAGCTCGAAAGGCCACAGAAATACCTCACTAAAAGAATCACAGGCCTAAAGCAGATGCCATATACTGACAGTCTAAAAAAACTCCAGCTATACTATGTGGCATATTGTCTACTCAGATGCGATCTCTGCTTAACATACAAGGCCATGTCAAACCCTGAGCTATTGGACATGCTCCACTTAAAGAAATCGCAATCCCTCAGAGCCACACACTCCAGGGATCTAAACCTTGTCATCACAATGAACAAAACATGCTGGAGGGATAGGTTCCTGACCCAGAGGCTTCCCATACTTTGGAATAGACTGCCCATACATATAAAGCAGAGCGCCTCATTGGCCCTCTTCAAATGAACCTTGATGATTGGATGGGAGATAGGAAATTCACCCCGGGGATCATGTCAGTCACCCTGCTAGACAGGGGCCTGGAGAAGTAAATATTGTGGGAAGAAATATCCAGGGAATTTTTATGGCTAGGCTTGCATAGGCCTTAGGGCCGATAGCCTAGTACCAACCTATGAACCTATGAACCATGGAGGAGCCAAAAGGTGAGACCATAGGAAGGGAAACCACACTTGACACGGCCAGAAGGGAGCTATGAGAATGACTTTGCACTGCAGCCGGCAAGCTCTCTGGAGGAACTTTGGAATAAGAGGTAACGGGGGATAAGCATACAGTAGCCCGGGAGGCCAAGCATGGACCAGAGCATCCCTGGGACATCCCCCAGAGAGGGATCAGAGCGAAGAAGTTGCTGCATTTCACGTTGGAAGGAGATGCGAAGAGATCGCAGCAAGGCTGACCCCAAACACGGAAGATCTTCTCCGCCACTGATTGTTTCAGAGACCACTCGTAAGGCAGAAGGATTGCCCTGCTGAGTCTGTCCGCTAGAATGTTGGAGCATCCTGGGATGTGCATTGCTATGAGAAACCGGCTGGTGGATATGGCCCACTCCCAAACCCTCATGGCCTCGTGACAAAGGGGGTAGGATCAGGTCCCTCCCTGTTTGTTTATATACCAGACTACAGACATATTGTCTGATCGAATGGCTACTGTACCCGACGGTAGGGCAGGGTGGAAGGCTCTCAATGCTAAAAGCACTCATCTCCAGGACATTGATGTGTAGCTTGGTCTCTGGAGGGGACCACGTGCCCTGGACCATTCTTCCCAGGAAGTGCCCCCCCCACCTGAGCTGGGAAGCATCCGTGGTCACCGTGGCTTGAGCCGGAGAGGCTAGAAAGCTGCGCCCCATGAAAATGTCCGCTGATAGAAGCCACCACTGGAGTGACGTTCTGCATGTCCGATTGATGTGGATGTGGAAATTCATTGGAAGGTCTAGCCAGGACCATTGAACTGCTAGATTCCACTGAAGGACTCTCATGTGAAGACATGCAAGAGGGAGGATAGAGATTGTGGCTGCCATCGCACCCAGGGCCCTGAGAACATCGGCTGCTGTGACTACCGAGTGATCCAAGATAGCCGATACATGGAGTCTGAGATTTTCTATCCTTTCCGGGGTGAGAAAGATCTTTGACTGAATCGAATCCAACTGTGCCCCGATGAAGTCTATGATCTGAACCAGAGCCAGGTGGGACTTGTTGATGTTGATCGTGATGCCTAACTTGTGAGCCAGACCGAGGAATTAGTGCAGGGCCTGACACAAGAGACATTTGGTGGATGCAGCGAAGAGCCAGTTGTCTAGGTAGGGGAATACCTGAATGCCATGAAGGCTCAGGTGAGCCGCTATGACTGCCATAACCTTGGTGAACACCCTGGGGGCTGTGGTGAGACCAAAGGGTAGGGCCCTGTATTGAAAGTGACCCGCCCCAAGCTGGAAGCGTAGAAACCTCCTGGAGGTCCTGTGGACCTTGATGTGATAGTAAGCGTCCTGGAGGTCTAACGGGCACATCCAGTCGCATTCTCTCAGAAATGGTAGAATGGACTGTAGAGTGACCATCTGGAACTTTTGTTTCTCTACTGACAAGTTGAGGATAGACAGGTCCAGAATGGACTTGAGGTCCCCCCTCTTCTTTGGCACTAAAAAGAACCTGGAGTAGATGCCTGATCCGAATTGATCTGGGGGGACCGGCTTGGTGGCTCATTTTTGTAGCAACTTCAAAACCTCTAATGCTACAGCCTCCCTGTGAGTGGGTGGAACATCTGGAAGGCATGCTGGAGTTATGGGACATGAAATGAAGGGGATCAAATATCCTCTGGATATGATGTTTAACACCCAGTGGTCTGCAGTAATGGACTCCCATGCCACTGGATATAAGTAAAATCTTCCCTCGACTGCCTCCAGAGTAGAGCAGCTGGGCAACCCCTCAGAGTTGCTGTGCAAGTCTGTCGGAAAAAGGTTCCCTAGACTTGAAGTTTCTGGGACCCCCTCTGCCTCTGGGACGGCGTCGGTCTTGTCCCCCTCTGCCTCTGAGGGATGAATATTCCAGAGTGTCACGAAAGGACTGTGATTTCCGGAACCACATCTTCTTTTGCCCCTTTTGGTTCCTGGAATAGGACCTCTGGGGGTTAGAGAATCAGATTCCGACGGCTGACAAAGTCTTTCCGTTCTTCTCACTCTGGGTTAGTGTGTCACGTACAGTCTTCCCAAAGAGGGATGATCCATTGAAAGGGGTGTTGATGAAAGATGCTTTAAAGGGGTCCGCAAATTGACAGCCTGATCCAGGCATGATGCCTCAAGGCAATGCCTGTACCAGCAGTTCTAGTGGCTCCTTCCATAGCATGAGAGAGGAGATGCATAGAGGTATTTGTCACTGATTACAGTGTAGTCATCTTCGCAGTGAAAGACTGCTTGTCCTGTTGCAACAGAGACTCCGGGGGTGACTCAGTTAGTTCCGATATAAGGTCTCACTGCAGTTGGATGACATGTGGCAAGTAATTCAGCGCATGAATAGAAAATGTCGCTGACGAGTACATGCACTTCCCGAAATGATCCATCGACCTGGACTCTTTGTCTGGTGGATGAACCGAGGAACTCTCCTGTGCCAGTTCCTTCTTTGTGGCAGCTGCAACCAGCAAAGCATCTACAGGGGCTCCTTTAGACCATGCCTGCCTGTCTGACGGCGGGGAAAGAATTTTGTCTGGCCTTTTGGGTATAGGCTCTACGGTGTCAGGATCCTTCCATGCCCTAGTGGTGATGAGGTCCACCAAAGGTTCCGCTGGAGGGGAGACCCAGAAAGTAGATGGGCCCACGCCAAAGGCCTCCAGGAATATGGACTCATCCGCAGAGGGTTTGGGGGCTGACCAACCTCCTCTTTGGTGGAGGATCTCCATAATGTCTCCGAATGAGACGTCCTCGGTAGGTGATCTGGGGGAACCCTCTCCTTCATCCAAGTCCGTATCAGTGGTAATGGACTCAGGGGAGTCCAAGTGCCTCCTCTTACACTTGTGCTTACGAGGTTTCTTTCCAGTGTGGCTCTCTGGAGAAAATTCGTAAGCCTCCAGGGGTTGCCTGAGGGGAACAACCTGGGGTTGCTTTGGCACGAGCTGTCCCTGAGACAGGGTAATGGGAGCAGAATCCAAAATCAGAGGGGTCTGGGTAGGATCCGAGTAGGTGAGCTGTGGTCTCAACCCCTGGTAGAGAACCCTTTCCACTGCCCCGAATGCCGATGGAGAGCACACCTCCATAGAACATAAGGAAGAGGCTCTCCCCGGCACCGAAGCAGGGATCGGAGCCAACGGAGGGGTAGTCCGGGCACCGAGGATGGAATCCGAAAGAGCAAGATCTCGACTCTTGGGACCGACTCCCCGACCACGGCTCCAAGAGTCTCCTCGATCTGAGATCGGATCTGAGGAACTCAAGGTGATGGTCGGCGTTGAGGAAATGAGAACCATCGGCGCCGACCCAACAGCTCCAAAAGGCCTCGGACCCGAGAACCCCGAAGTGTCTGGTCGGATTGGGGAAGGAGCAATAGGGTGGGACATAGTTAAAGAAAGAGGACCCTCTCCAATGGGAGAGGGCCCTGGTAAGACCCCCATCTGAATCTGGTTCTGGATGAACCTCCTCATCGGCCTGTCCATATCCAGGTCAGAGACACTCTGAGTCAACCTGGAGGAAGCGACCAACTCGGGTCTGGGCCGGATCTGAGGGGAGTGCCTCGGTTCCGATGGCTATTTCCACTCCGGCGAGAAACGGGGAGAGCGGAGCTGAGGGGAACGAGACCTGGGTGCCTTTGAAGAGGGGCTGGAGAAAGATTCCCTGTCCGGAGATCTTTTTCTGGGCCTGTCCCTCTCCCTGTGGCACTTCTCCTTATCCCTTCTGTCCCTACCTCTCTGGGATGACTCTGATGAAGCAGGCCTGGTGGGAGGTTGAGTCCCTGCCTGCACCGTGTCACTGGCTGGAGAGGCAATCGAGGCAGACTCTAGGGCAGAAGCTGGTAGCAAATCCTTAGCCACAAGCTTAGCCCGGCGATCCTTCAAAGCCCTAGAGTTAAAGCTTGAACAAATGACACAGGATGCAGACAGATGGGTGACCCCTAAACATAGAACACTCACAGTGTGGCCATCGGCTGGTGAGAGCTTGTGACCACACTCTGTGCACTTCTTAAAAAGAACCTTAGGCCGTTCAGCCATAATAGAGACAGTAAAAGCCCTAATGGCCCACTCACACACACACTTAAATAGGGATTGGGCCTAGGCGGGAAACCAGTATCACAAACAAAAAAACACTTATAACTAACTTTTTTTTTTTTTTACAACTGACACGATGATCAAACGCGAAGGGAGGAAAACAAGGGAAAGATATACACACTCAACTATCACAAAAAGACCAAAAAAACCTTACCACCTTGCTTAGAGCGCAGAGACCACGATTCTGACTCTTAGAGCGGCAAATGAGATCTGGGGCTAGATAGGAGGAAGTAATGTAATATAGGTAAGGGAGGAGCTTGGAGCTCCGAGCTGATGCTTGAAAAGTTTTGTCGGCTCGGATCCGAATCTGATCCGTATACCTATATGTGCAGAATGAATGAAGTCAACTACTTCAGATTGGCATTTTAGGGCAGTTAGCCTAGTATTCTTCTATGTATTTTGTCTTTCTTTTATCTTTTCTTATTATACATAAATACCTAGATGATAAATGCATCACAGGAATGTTTACATTTAAACTACCTTCTTCTTTTTTATTATAAATTGTACCTCTTCTCACTGTGGTTCAGCCTTTAGCCCCAAATGAAACTAAAAACAATCATTAATAACTCTTTTCTATTTGAGTGGGAAACATATATATTCTCACTAAATGCGTTAGTTTTCCTAATACATATATATATATATATATATATATATATATATATATATATATATATATATATATATATATATATATATATATATATATATATATATATATATATATATATATAGATATAGATATAGATATAGATATATAGATATATAGATATTCTGAAATGATAAATAAAACTTTTCTACCAAGCTAACATTTTTTTATTTGTTCTCGTATCTCTCTCCATTTACTTATTACACCTTCATACTCACCAAATATCAATTCACAAATCTGTATTTCCTTTACTTACATACAAATATTTCAGGCATGGGCATTAATGTCCTTCTAGCTTGCCAATATACCAAAAACACTTGCCCCCATAATAAGTGTCCAGACTGTTCTTAAAAATATCTAAACTAGTGCTTGCTTTAGTATAATTTGGTAGTCTGGTCCATGCACCAGCTATTCTATCAGAGTACCAATTAGTACACTTATCGTTCCTATAGAATATTCTATATAGGTTGTTCGATGATTCTCTAGTACTTTTTGATAACCCCAAACATTCCCAGAGGTAGCTGTCTCTAAATGCCCTATATACATATATACCTATATACATATGTAATATCTCTTCTTAAATATCTGTAAGAGACACTGTACAAGTTTTGATATTTTAGTCTTTCAAAATAACTTAAATTTTCACATCCATGGATGCCCTTGTTATATTTCCTCTGTACTCTTTCCAGTTTACTTATGTGTTCTTATAGTGTTTCTATATTGTTATTCCATACTCAAGTTTGGGGCTAATGTAACTAACAAACAATTACTTCATCATTTTTGTTTTCCTAGACTTTATAAATCTTTTTACACAACCTATAGTTCTATAACTATCATTAACCAATTAGTTGATATGATTAGAAAAACTCATAGCTGAATCTACCCATATACCCAAGGCCTTAAATGAGTCAACAGTTTCAATCACTGTGCGCTGTATTAAATATTCACCTTTTATGTCTCAGAAATCCCATATGCTTAGTTTTTGATGTATTTATTAGCATATTATTCTCCTGTGCCCAAATGGTCAATTTAGTCAAGTTTTTTTGCAGAAATACCTTGTTTGTAACACATGAAATCAGTTTACCCAATTTCAGGTTGTCTGCATATAGACTGTAGAACACCTCTGATGAAAAAGTTAGGTCTGAAATATACAATCTAAACAAGTAAGGGCCTACAACAGAGCCCTGTGGGACACCCTGGCTGTTACCAATGATTTCACTTGTCTAGTTGCAGTATGATACCTGCCATGTCCTATTTGTAATCCGTGCAGCTATCCATCTTATCAAGAGTACATCAATACCTAGTTGAACTAATTTATTGATCAGTGTTTTGTACATGACCCTGTCAAATGCTGAAGTTAAATCTATATAAAGCACATCACAGCACAATTTTTCATTCATAGCTGTTATTGTATTGTTATAGAACATCATTTTACAAGTGGTAATAGCTCTATTTTCAACATATGCATGCTGTTGTATGGTTTCAAGTCCCAGCCTATCCAGTTCTGACCATAACTTATCCAGTATTACCTTCTCCATTATTTCTCCACAACATGAAAGTAGACTTAAGTCGCTATATGACCCTGCATTTGTCCTACTCCACTTTTCCTTAAAAACAGGCTTAATAAGCGCATGTCTCCAATCCTGAGGAATCTCCCCAAATTTATATGACCCAGTGGATAATACATATAATGGTACCATAAGTTCTTGGCTGAAGTGTTCTCAGGTCATTGTAACTATTTACGTCTCCTCCCTGTGCTTTGTTTGGATCCAGTTTGTGCAGTTCTTTTTCAATGTAATCTAATTTGATTCCAGTAACTGGGGTTACCTGGATGTCACTAGGACAACTTATCACCTCTATTGTGGAGGCAAACAGTTTTACATAAGATTTTGTAAATATGTCTATAATCTGTTGTGTCGGAGAATAAATTTTAGAAAATGCACACAGTTTATCAATTTGTGTATCTTTATTCCTTTCATATCTTCTATATCTATAAAAAGGTTTCCTATCATGCTCATTATCTTTATATACATTTTCTTCAAATATTTCTTGATCTTGTCTTACACTATGCTTGTCCAGCTTGTTTATTTTAGTTTTCAAAGTTGTAGTTTGACCTCAATTCCATTTCTAATATTTTTTGTCTCTCATCTTAATCAGATATCTTGTCCTTAAAGAAATACGGGTCTATATTAGAATCGCAAAAGCTGTCTGTCGTGAACACATGTTCATCGACACATAAATGTAGAAGAACAAGAACAGCAAAGGACAACAACAGTGAAATTGAGAATGCCAAATGGATTTTCTTGGCTGGCAGGGCGACCATGTGGATGAGGAAATGAATCCTTTTCCCCAATGTAGTGCGGTCTCGGAGTTGGTATATTTATGTAGGGGGGGGGTGTTGTGGGAGCAGCCCCCCACGTATGTGGTGCAGGGGGGCCTGCCCTCTGCAAAAACATTTGAAATAGTGTTTTAGGTAAGGTTTGTTCAGTTAGGTTTAGCTTACCTGTATGGCACTGTTACTTCTTTGAATGCATTCAGTGTTCTCATTTTCCCTGTTGTTGTCCTTTGCTGTTCTTGTTTTTCAAAATTTATGTGTCGATGAACATGTATTCGCGAAAGACAGCTTTCTCAATTCTAATATAGACCCAAAAATACACCCCCCTGATTGTGTATGCCTAGATCCTGATGTTAAACATTTTTTTTTAAATTTTTTTTCACTCAAACAATTTCTCTTTCAAAACTTTCCACATTCCATCTTCAGTTTTCCATTGAACACCTCACTCCAGTTAGTTTTACATAGTGACTGTTTTGCTTCCATATAATCTGTAATTAACCTTCTGTGCATTAGTTTAGATTTCAGTTTGGCAGAATTATCTAGCAACAAATTAATCTTTATATAACCCCATGATCATTGCACATCAACAGTGGTAAAACTTGACTTGAAGTAACAGTAATTTCTTTAGGAACACAAACAATGTCTAGTATGTTCTGTCCCCTGGTAGGATTTTTCACAATCTAAAGCAATTGTTGATCCTGAATGTACGTTGTGAATAATTTCCTTACTAATGTTGTTGAATCAATACTATTCCAGTCTGTTTCTGGTAAATTTAAGTCCCCAGCTAATATTATTCTTCCCTTCTGTGTTTCATACAAGAAATGTATGAATTCCTCTAGGTCATCTGCACTTGACTTTGGTGGTCTATACACCAACAATTGTTATAGGTATATAGGGTTGTCTTTATTGTCACATTTGCACAATCTTTAGCATTGGTGCTGTCATTGAACATGTAATAATCACAGGTCTTATAACTATCTTTAATCCCTATCATAACATTTCCACCAGATTTTTTGTTAGAATGTCTGTTACAGTAAAAAAAATATACCGTGACAGGACTGGTTTCCAGTCATTGTTCTTTAACCATGTTTCACAAATAATAACAACATCAATCTTGTGGGAGCATAGTAAATGTTCCACTAAAAAAACTTTAATATTAATGCTCCTAGCATTAACAACCATCAGAGATGCATCAAATGTTGCTATCTGTGAACTGTTAAATTTTCAACCAGGCAAAAATCCTGCCTACTGTTTGTCAAAATTGCAAAATATCTGCTGCAAAAATTCTCTTCCCTGATGTTTACAAATGCTCGCCATCCTGTCTGAGAACATGTGTGACCAAAACTAGGCTTGGATGCTCTACATGTTGACCTTTTTTAAAATAGGATATTTTTCCATGTAGGTTGTTGTTTGTCTTTTCGGCTTTTTCCAGTTAGGGGTCGCCACAGCAGAACTCCAGTCCGCTAATGATTGGCAGTAGATTTTTTTATGGTGCCGAGTTGCCAGCCCGATGCCCAACCTTCAGCGAAGGCATGCCAATTCACGCATGTCTTTCGGAGGCCACTCAACCGCGGGAAGGACATGCAGACTCCACACAGAAGGCACTCCAGCCATGAATCGAACAGGAGAACCTTTTGCTGTGAGGCAACAATGCTACCGCTGTACCACAGCGTTTTCAAAAAATCTTTTCATTCACAGTAACCTGACTATCCTTCTATAGGTGATTTGTGAAAAATATGTCGTAGTACCAGTACAAGCTATACTGAGGGCTGTCAGTTCCCTACTAACAGTCAGAGAATCCATGCGGATGACATAATTTGTACTGACATGAATAAAAACGGATCCATACTTCTTTACATTAAGGCATTCAGGGGCTTGGATCACATATTCTATTTTTGCTCCTGGCAAGCATAACACTATTTGATGTCCATTATTTTCTCTGCAAATGTAAGTATCAGTTCCTCTAATAACCAAATCTTCAGTTACAAGAATATCTTTGCTTGCCAGCTCTGAAGAGTCTTCAACTTCTAATACAGTAATATCTGCTCTATCAATTGTTGCAAAGGATAGATTTTCATCACTATTAGTCTTATTAATCCTGTTGTTTTCATTGTGTAGTAAATTCTCATCCAGCTGGTGTTGTAAATCCACAGCTTGAGTCATGTAGACAACATCTGTCTTTCTCTTCTTTTTTCTTCCAGTAATGTTCTTCAATCCTTCCACATTCAATTTTGATTTCTTCCTTTTCACCTGCCCATTGCCTCTTTTTTTCTACCTTCTCTTTTGGGAAAATAATGCATTTTCCTATAGACTGAAGGATTTCAGATAGAAAAATATTATCATTCCCTGTAACCTGTGTGTTAAATAACAGAGTAGTGTCATTTTAGTACATATTCTCTTTCCTTTACAGTCATTAATCAGTTTCTTTTTCTTTCTTGTCATTTGTTGTGAACTTCTTCCTTTCTTTCTTTTTTTGCTTCCTTCTGAACAAACCTGATCCTCAGATTGCAGAATACTTAGGTTCATAGGTGTGTACTAGGCTAATGGCCCTGAAGCCTTTACAAGCCTAGCCCATAGGATTACCCTGCCATTGTGCCATCCCACCTTAGTTCCCAGTGCCTCTGTCGAGCAGAGTCACTGGAGTGATCCCCGGGGTGAATTTTCTATTTCCCATCCACTCATCAAGATTTCAATTAAAGCGGGCCAGTGAGGTGCTCTGTTTGACATGTATGGGAAGTCTATTCCATGGCATGGGCAGTCTCTGGGTTATGAACCTGCCCCTCCAGCACATTCTGTTGATTGTGGTGATGAGATTGAGGTCTCTGGAGTGTGTGGTACGGAGAGATTGGGATTTCTTTACATACATTTCTAACAGAGCTAGGTCAGACATGGCTTTGTAAGTCAAGCAGAGATCACCTCTAAGTAGGTGATATGAGACAGAGAATAGTTGTAGTTTTTTGAGTCTGTCCATATAGGACAAGTGTTTAAGGTCCAGGTTCCTCTTTGTGAGGTACTTTTGCGGCCTCTACAGTTGTTTCAGGTGTCTAGGGGGGTGCATGCCAAATGGGGCATTGTACTTGATGATTGCCTAATGAGGGAAGAGTACAGGGAGACAATGACCTCCTTCTTCCTGAATGAAAAACCCTTAGTAATGGGATGTACCACATAGAAGGACTTTCTGACCACGGTGGCAATGTGGTAGTCAAAAGAAAGGTTGCTGTCAACCTGCATTCCCAGATCTCTTATAACACCTTCTGTGTTCAGTGGACTACCATCGATGTGGTAATTCATGGGAACTGAGTTTTTCCCAAAGGGGATGACGACACATTTTTTGGCATTGAGCTTAAGGCCATGGTTCTGACACCAGTCGTTGCTGCACAGGTTACAACAGCACTGTCCAAGGCCAAGAATACAGCTTCTATGGGACCTGACAATATCCCTGGCTATGTCCTACATGAACTATAGAGTGAACTGGCACTTCACCTGTGTGCCCTATTCAATCAGAGCCTCACCTCGGGCTTTCTCCCTACTGAATGGTGCACTGCTACAGTCATCCTTCTCCACAAAGGAGGAGCGAATACAGACCCTGGGAACTATAATTAATATTTCTTTCTCCTCTCTTCCTTTTATCCCATAATTCTCTTTTCATACTACCTCATCCAGTACTTTCTCCATCCTTTTTTGCAGTAATTTTGTAAATATTTTATATTCAGTATTCCCTAGTGGTATACACCTCCACGTTTTTATATTTGCTTTCATCCTTATTCCATACAGACTATATCACTCCACCACATATGTCTTTTTCCATTATACCTTCTTTCATCAATTCATTGAATATTAAAATATTTTTAAAAAATTGCTTTCATCTTTATTCATTTCCTTATAATACTCATAGCTTATATCAACCAGTCCTGGCACTGACTCATTCTTACCTTTTTTTCACCCTCTATATGTCTTCTATTGTTATAGCATTGTCTAAAACTTTTTTTTTTTTCAGATTTTTTTTTTACTTTCTGTTCTTCTTGCCCATCCAGTTACTCCATTTCATACATTTTCAACCACCTCCATAACATTTCCTTCTATGTCTACTTTGCTATCTAAGGTAGCATATATTCTTCCTTTCCAAATTTTTACTTCATTTCCTAAATAAGTGGAAACCTTTGCCTTCTTTCCTTTCAGAAACACAATTTTGCCTATATAACATATATTTATTTATTTATTTTATTTTATTTTACATATGGTAACCGAGAAAGTCCGTCTGAACTGGCAGTCCTTTTTCAGGGGATGCCCGGGGAGAAAAGCTTCACATTTCAGTACAGTATTGGTACAAACATAACAGAGAAAAACATAAATAATACTTACAATTTTTAAACATAATGAACAATGAACATGCATGAAAATATTTACATAATGAACAATGAACAAGCATGAAACTATTTATGACAAGATGTATAGATGTGTAGAGTTCTTATAATAGATAAAATTGTGATGCCTTTACTTTTTTCTATTTTTTCATGCATCTGCATTTCTATTTGCTTTATTTTGTTGCTTGCTTGTTCTATCTCTCTCATAATTCCATAAAATGTCTTTATATTTCTTCATTTTTTTTAAATCTCCTCCCCACTTCTAAATATATTTTATATTTCTGTTTATGCATTACCTACCACCGCGTACAATTTTTATAAAATGGTCTCAATGTGATATGATTTTTTCCATAATATTTCATTCTCTTTTATCATTTCTTATTCACTTTTAAACTCTGCAGTTAATCTCATAATCCTTTTCCCTCCTTTTATTATTCTGCTGCCTTCCCCTATTCTAGCCATACTGCTCAGTATTCTGAAAACTCTGCCATCTGTACTTTTCCTGTTATTTCTTTCTTAATCAATTTCAGTCTTACCTATTTTCTTTTTATAAGTCCATTGTATAATTTTTCCTACTTTTAAATCACCACATTTTATTATTTCCCTTAACATCTTAATATCCTATGTAATTTCTCCCTTTTCTTTCTTCAGGTTATAGTTAAAATGCCCTACCATCACTAATAACATATTTGTTAACATATTTTTTAATTTCTTCACACAGCTGTTTTATATTAGTAAATGCATAAATCTATTAATCTTAATCATTTTTGTCTTAGTCTCATATCACTACTCTTCCTGGTAGTATTATTTTTTACATCTAGAGTTCTCATGTCTTCATTTTTTAAAAGCATTCTGATTGCAGAACATGTCTCATTTCCTTACATCAAACAATATGCATCCCCCTACTGCCTCTATTCTTTTCCTTTTTGTCTTCTTTGTTACATTCAGTATCTAGTAAGAAAAATATATTTTTTACATCATTCCACCACCTACAAATCTCTACATCATTTTAATGCTATTTACATTTAATGCTAAAATTCCTATATCCTCCTTTTAATTTATTAAGTGTTTTGTTTCCAGATTGTATTTATTTTCCTTCTCCTAAGTCTCCCACCTATTGATTTTCACTGTCTTGTTCTTGTTTTCATCTGTCTCCATTTCTTCCTCTACTTATTTGTGTTCTAAAACTGTAAATCTGTTCTTTTCCCGTATTTTAATAACGTCTCTTTGAACTGTAATTTCTTCTCTACCTCTTCAGTGTTAAACCTTTCTTCAATATCCCCTTCTCCTATGCACCTTCTCTTTCAGCATCTTCTGTAGTAATGTTTTCTACTATCTGTCTTTCTTCTGAGCTTTCTTCTTCATCTGCTCTTTCCTTTTCTAAAATGAGACAGTCAAATCAGAAGTGTCCAAATGGGTTATATTTTATACAAACAGGCTTACTTTTTTTTTCTGTATGTCCCCTTTCCCCACACTGATCACACAGTTGTTTACTAAATGATTTTCATCCTCACAGAAATAGCATGCTTTAGGTCGCCCAATACTCAGCAAATACTTTCTTACCATTCAAAATTATAATATTTGAAACATGTTGAATTTTCCCACAATAACGTGTATTGTTACTCACACTTCCCAACTTCCAGTCTATACATTTCTTTGAACTATTTTTTTTTTGGTTTGTTCATTTTACTACACAAAAAGAAAAAAACATATAATTGCTTATAAATATATGATATATACTTATATGATAACTAAACTCCTATGCTTTTTGCTACTAGTGACTGATGATACTTTTCCCATATTTATTATTTTTTCATCACTTGTTCATAATGGTACAATAATGCTGATTAATATATCTCTGTTTATATCTCTCTGATTGAATTCATCTGGCAACCAACTACATTCCTGCTTTTATGTATATATTCCGTATATATTACTGTAATCAAACCAACTATATTCCTGCTTTTATGTATATATACTGTATATATTGCTGTAATCAAACCAACTAGATGCCTGCTTTTATGTATATATTCTGTATATATTACTGTAATCACTATGTGTAACACTTTCTACTTCTGTACCAATTAATGTTTAATTTTTTTTTCTGTATCTGTGTTCTTGATGGAGCTTTTCTCACCAGGCCTCCACTAAAAATGGACTATTTTAAGCCCAGTGAACTTTCCCAGTAAACAAATGCAATATAAATAAAGAAATAATAAAACAGTTTTGACACATGCTCATCCATATCCAAAGTCCTAAATGCAGATTTATTTTCTTTTTTAGTTATAGTTCTAAGGTCTGAAATAAATAATCTTTCCATGCCACTACTGTATTTCTTTTTTTAGTCTCAGTCATAACTTTTTCCAGAAAGTTAAAACTTTCAAATGTCATTTCACAAAAATTGTCAGCTCCCAAATGAATTAATTATCATATGTCTTTAACATCAAACCTTAGTGGCAAAATAAAACTATAAATAATGCCATACCTGTTCACACTGGCATCACTTTTGCTATTTATTCTTACCCACTGGTCATCCTCTCTGTGGCTATTGAGAAACTATAAATCTTTGTCCCCTCTCAGTTCCTTCTTCCATTCTTCTTTGCCTTGTATAACTTCATCTTTCTTGTAACAAAACTGTCTTCTCTACCAGCTGAGAATACCTTCAGTGTTTTCCCTTCACCAGCTGCTGCTTCTGTTTCAGTCACTCAGTTTCTTCTTCCTGTAATATTCTCTCCACCATGACATGTCATTGTGCTTCTTCTCCTTCCATTGGCTCTACCTGGTTCATCAAATTTACCAGCACTAGTGTCTCCAATCCTCCAATTTCCAACTAGGAAAAATATTTTTTTCCCCTTCTCCTTCCATCAGTAAGTTTTCCCTTCTTCCTCTCTCCATCTCTACTGCACTCTCCTCCATCTTGGAATTCTTGGAACTGTAGTAGCCACCCTCCAGTGTCTCCTAACAGGTCCAGAGAGTGCTTCACTTCCTCTTCTCCAAAGAAAAGGTGAAGTTTCCTGGTGGCCTCGCCTGGCCACATTTCCCTTAGTCACAATGAATACCACCTCAGGACTCCTTAAAATGAAAAAGTGCTTATATTAATGAAGGTTCTGAGCTTTTCCATTTAGAAATGTTTCCATTTAGAAATGTTTTTTTTTTTCAAATTGATTTTACAGTTTAAGAGCTAGTCATGCCTGGCTGATTTACTTTTGTTTAGAGATTCATATCTGATATGTAATGTCATCTTTGATAATAGGAGATGCTATAATAAAAAAAATCTAAAAACTGTAAAAAAGATGCATAAGATGGTGACTAGTTTACCAGGGAATCAGGTCAGGTTAAGTAGATAAAAAGGGCATTATTAGACTTATAACATCAATAAATAGCTTTAAATCTATTACAGTTAATGCCATTAATGACCTCAGATGTTGACTGCAGCAAATACACAGGAGTTCAAGGGACCATTCAGGGCTCCAACACTTCAGGAAGACAAGAAAATTAGGTGGAGTTGAAGAAGAATGGCAGCATATTAAAAAAACATGTGTGAGGAATGTAGTACAGAGCCAGGTGTGGAAATAAAATACATAAGGAAAGTTAGTGACGTAATGGAGACATCTAGGAAGTTATCAAAAGAAAGAAGGAGTGCAGGAAAAAGTGGGAGATAAAAAATTAAAATCAGGCTAGGAATAAATACTGGTTGGATAACAAATGGTGTAAAAGAGCAGCCACAATATCAAAGGACAAGGCATCAGAGGCACTCTACCACCTTCTGGAAAGTGATTCAGCAGATAGCATGAAGAAACTGTCTCAGAATAAAATTCAAAGGCAGAGTGATAAAGAAGATAGTAATCAGATCACTTCCCTGCCAACAACAACCAGTTCATCAGTCCGAACGACATCAAAGGCAGATAGAATGAGTGTGTCCATCTACTTCCAAATGAAGACAACCATACAGATATTGTATTGCTCCAGACATAGCCTACAATGAAATAGGAAGAACAGCCTACCCTAGAAGAAGTAAGAATATCACTAAGGAAAATTAAGTCAGAGAAAGCAGCAAGCTCAGATAAGGTCATGGCAGATATGATCAAGATGTTGGGTATATTAGATGGAAAATGTCTCCTGAGGGTACTCATTGCAGTATGGAGAGAAAGGTGTATCTCAGATAACTGGAAAATAAGTGTTCTAATGCCAGTATACAAGAAGAATGAGGATATTCACAACTGTCAGCAGTACAGAGCTATGAAACTCCTTGTCAAACTGCATGTTGGAGAGTGTGCCTGATAAATGAATACACAGAGTAGTAGATAGCAAAATGGGAGATGAGCAATTCAGATTCAGATCAGGATTCAGCAGAAATGAGATAATCTTCACATAGATAGTTGAGAAGAAGCTATAGACATTCCAACTGGGCATTCCTAGACTTGGAGAAAACATATAACAAAGTCACAGGAATTCTAATTTTACTAGTCCTATAGTGGTTAAATTCCCAGGAACACTGGTAGAATTAGTGAAGACTAGGTACAGGGGAACGATCAACAAAGCTGCTGTATGCAGATGATTTGGTCTTACAAGCAGATTCTGAACAAAACCTTCAACAACGGATAGGGGAATGGAAAGCAAAACTGAAGGTACATGGGATGAAACAGTACAGACAAGGCAGTTGTCATGGCAGCAAAAAGGGGAACTCAGAAGAAGATAAGAACTGAGGCATAAGGGAAAATAATTAAAAAGATTAGTTGCTTCAAGTATCTGGGTGGAGTGGTTGAGGAGAAGAAAAGTCAGAATGAAGAGGTCAAAGCTAGAATCATTGGAGCTGCAGCCAAATGGCACAAAGTGTCAAGGATAGTATAGGACAGAAGAATGCCAAAGAAGCTGAAACATGAGATGCACAAACAGTGGTCTAACCAGAACTACTGTGTGGTACAAAAATCTGAGCAGTGAAAGGCAGCTAAGGAAACTAGAGGTGATGGCGATGAAGTGCCTGAGATGGGTAGTACTATGCACACTGTGCGAGAGACAAAGAAATGAGGACCGTTTTTAAGGAGTGTTTGTTGCTGATTAAAGGAGAAAAAGAGGAAACATAATATGAACAGCAAGAGATGACTGATTAAGACCAAACTGACTCGTGAAACAAAAATAATAATTGTAGATCAATAAGTGTGTATATGCCTTTAAGAAGCTATCCAAGGGCTTGCACATGCGCATAAATACTGAGTATGTGCGAGTTTGACTGCAATTTTGTAGCTAGCTGTTGAGATGTAAGCATGTATGTATGTAAGCTGTGTTTGTTAACTAGTTCATTCATATTTAAAGATGCTGCTATCCATCCTGATGTGGTTGTACATATTAAAGCATCTGAATTAACCCCCAATCCTTCTTATTATATGTATTAGAGATGAACGAGTGACATGGTGTCAGAAGTGGGATGTCTAATGGACATGGTGCCAGAACAGACATATCTAAAGGGACATGGAGTTAGAAGAATCATACCGAACGAACATGAGGTCAGAAAAGGCTTGGCTAAAATGACTTAAGACACTTGTTTAGATGCTGGTGGAATATACAGGAGTGGATCATTCCTAAAATGTACAAACTTCACAAAGCAGGTCAGAAATTAATTTCAAGTATTAAAACTTGCTCAGCACTATTTCTTTTCACGTAATATAAAACCAAGTATACAGAATGTTCTAAATAATTTTCGCATAAACAGATATGTATGATATTGATAGAAATTACTACAGAAAATGTTTGAAATAAAGTCCGTATTGCACAAAACAAATAAAATAAATGGAAACAACCTCATTTTCACAAAGCATATGTATTTTCATATTAAGCAAAGATATCCAAGCTATCAGAAGTGTATAAAGTGTTTGCATGTTTGTGCAGTATTACAGTAAAGTTATTTTGCAAAAGTACAGCCATTACAAGGCATATTTCACAGATTACAGCCATTACAGAGCATATTTTGCAAAGTATATGAAGAGTTTATTGTGCATTTGAATGTTGTTACAAGCAAACAGAACTGTTTGTTAGTACATAATTTCAAGGTCCATATTTTCAGTGTGTTTGTGCATACTTTGTGGCCATGGCAGATGGATTTTGAAACCCAGTGCACTTATGCTTGACAGTAATATTGCTGAGAAAAGGAGAGTGTTTGAGCAACAGTATGACATTGTCATACAGGCTGCATTTTCTGATAAAGATGACAGTACAAAGGCATTTATTCTACTTAATTTAGCTGTGTCAGAAGCCATTGAATAGCAACATTCATTCATGTATGCACCTGCTATCTATACAGGAGAGGGGGAAAACTATTATATTGCTGTATTGGCTGAGTCAAGGGAGGACCCAGAGTGCTTAAAATGTAAATTTAGAAAAAGGTGTAAACCCCAGACAAATGTTACAATGGAAAGTCACTTATTTTACACAAGGGATCAAAAGCCTGATGAAACGTTTGCAGCATATGTAACTGACCTGAGAAATAAAGCTAAAACATGCAGATTTGGTGATTTAAGGGATAAGTTGATAAAGGATTAATTTGTGTGTGGCATAAAACAAGATGCTGTGAGAAAGATTTTGCTTTGTGACAGTGATTTAACTTTGAATAAGGGCATTGAGATTTTTCAGATATACGAGCTCACAGAAAAGCACACAAATATGCTTACAAATGAGAGCACCTCTATAAGGCACAGTGACAAAGCTCATATTGATAGTATACAGCACGTTATTAAGAGAAACAGGCCCAAGAATGCAGCAGCTGTAACGCCTGCAGCACTCACTGGTAAACACCAGAGCTTTCTAGCAAATTCCAGAGTTCGCACAGTCTCATTGAAACATAAGAGTGAATCAGCAAACTCAAAGCATGGGTCCCAACCTAGTTTCATTGCCAAATGTCATAATTGTGGTGGTAATCATGGATCTATAATCGTCTATATCATACCATCGACAGCTGAGGTAATCAAATCCTAAAACATTGACGCCTAAGCGTCGAAAGCTGACAATAGCGAATGGCCACATAATCAAATTCTTTCCTCAGGAAAGAATTCACGTGGCCATCTGTAAACAAAATAAGCAAACACACCAAACATAGTGGGGGACTTCACCCACCACACCCCCTGATGTGGGGGGCTGTGCCCCCCACACCCTTCTAACTAAATATACCAACTCTGAGATCACTCTACATTGGGAAAAGGGCAAATCCCTGATAACGGCCATGCGAATTCTCTCCCGAGGAAATAATTTGATTATGTGGCCGTTCGCTATATCAGCTTTCGATGCTTAGGTGTCGATGTTTAAGCATTCCGACAACCTGTCGATAATTCAATATAGACCCATCTAAAAGGGAGAAATGTTTAGCTTTAGGTCAACAATGCCACAAATGCAATAAATGGAATCACTTCAAAAGGTTTTGTAAATCAAAAGGTCTACATTCTTTTATTAAAATGGAACATTTTAAGAAATTAGTTGATCAGTTAGACTGTGACAGTTCTACTCTTTCTGTTGATGGTGTATCAGTACTTCATGAAATGGTCAGTGCAGTAGATTTAAGGACAAAGAATGAAGTATTTTGTACTGTTCAGATAAATGGCAAACCCACAGAGCTCAAAGTTGATACAGGTTCCAAGTGCAATGTTATGTCAGCAGAAACATTTGCCAGAGTGTGTAAAGGTTAAAGGCTTGATTTGGCAAGGTGTGTGAAACCTGTTGCTTATGGAGGTGAAGAAATTCAAATTGAAGGCTCAGTAATGCTTTCATGTTGCTCTGCTAGGAGAAGCTATGACTTATTATTTTATGTGGTCAGGAGGCATGTCACATCATTATTAGGGCTCAGACACAGTTTGAAAATGGGACTGCTTTCATTTAATAAGGAAGTCCATCAAGTTAGTTTAAAAGACCACTACTCTAATTTCGCGCAGTACATTTTTTCTACCTGTGCTGATCTTTTCCAAGACAAACTAGGCAAACTTCCAGTTGTGTACTCCATGAAGTTAGACCAAGAGGTCAGGCCATCACGTAAAATTCCAATAGCCATGCAAGACAGGGTCAAAGCCAAGTTAGATAAAATGGTGTGGCAATGTGTGATTTGCCCAGCTGAAACTCCAACTGAATGGGTATCTTCCATGGTGTAGCTCATAAGAAAGCTCAGATGAGATCAGAATATGTATTGACCAAGATTTGAACAAAGCACTTAAAAGACCCCATCATTCAATGCACACACTCGAAGAAGTTGCAGCCTTGATGCCAAATGCCACTATTTTTTCTGTCTTAGATGCAGAGTTCATTTTATCAAATTCAGCTTGACACAAAGTCATCATTGGCCACTATGTTCAGTACTCTGGAAAGTACAGATTTTTGAGAATGCCATTTGGAGTAGATTCTGCAAGTGAAGTCTTTCAACATGCAATGGAGCAAATTTTTCTGGGTATCCTCATGGTATTATAGTAGACAACATACTAGTAGGAGGTCGTGATGAAGCAGAACATGACAGAAACCTCTGAAAAGTTCTATAAAGGGCATTTAAAGTGAATCATAAGCTCAACCCACACAAATGCAAATTCAGGCTACAAGAAGTTACTTATGTTTGTTATTTATTTACAAGTACAGGCTTACAACCAGATCCTTCAGAGCAAACAGCCATTTTCGAGATGTCAGCTCCAGACAATGTTCAAGCCCTGCAACGTTTTCTTGGCATGATCAACTACTTAGGCAAGTTCATTCCAGACTTGTGCCAACTATAAGCACTGCTTAGAGAGCTGACACATAAAGATGCATCCTGGTCTTGGTTAGAGCAACACCAAAGAGCATTTGCTGTCCTGAAACAAAGAATGGCTAGCCCACCAGCTCTCAGATACTATGATGTTAACAAACCAGTTACACTTTCCTGTGATGCTTCGAAATTTGGTCTTGGTGCAGTCATTCTACAAGAGGATCAATCTGCTGCCTCTGCACTGAGAACTTTTACCCAAACTGAGATGCAGTATGCCCAGACTGAGAAAGAGCTTTTGGCAATTGTGTTTGCATGTTTGAAGTTCCATGATTATATTTATGGTAGACTTATTCAGATCAAAACATACCACCAACCTTTAGTCACTATCTTGAGAAAGCCTATGTATTCAGCTCCAGCCAGACTGCAACATATGATGCTGAGATTGCGAAAGTACAATTTCAATCTTGTCTACAAGAAAAGCAAACTTCTTTATCTTGCTTTTAGGTGGAATCGGAAACATTTGAGACCGGTGTCTGAGCCTATACCACAGCACATAGCCTGTGAGAAAGACTCTTCAGAGTGAGTTGTCTGGTGTTCCATTTCCTGAGGAAGATCCAGAGGACATTCCTGTTTCTATGATGAATCCAGAAGTTCCTGAAACGAGATGCAAGTTGTGCACCGCAGACTGTCCCTGTTGCTAAATTTGGTCCAGATTGTTATGTTCCGAGACAAGGTCGAATCTCTAAACCCTGTAGCAGATATGAAACAACTTGGACATGAACATTGTGTTTTGCTTCTAATGTACATAGAAATGCATGTCTAGTTCTAACATTGTTTTGCATAAAAGGCAATCTTTTTAAGAGAGAGACTGCAGATCAATATGTGTGTATATACCTTAAAAAGCTATCCAAGGGCTTGCACAAGTGTATAAATACTGAGCATATGCGAGCCTGACTGCCATTTTGTAGTTAGCTGTTGAGGTGTAAGTATGTATGTATGTAAGCTCTGTTTGTTAACTAGTTTATTTATATTTAAAGATGCTGCTATCCATCCCGATGTGGCTGTATATATTAACACATCTGAACGAAACACCAAGCCTTCTTGTTATATGTATTAGAGATGTACAAGCGACAATAATCAGTAGAAAATCTCTGCTTAGGTGCATGAAATATGTCAAGACAAGAACTAAGCCACATAGGTTTACATCACAATAACAAAAATGTGATTTTTGATAATGGAGAAAGTACAATTACTAAAAAAACAGTAGTATGATATAATTTGTCTATCAGATATATTTGCAAAACTTATAAATGTAGACCCTATTGCTTCCTGGTCATTTGTAGAGCTTAGCATTTAAGAAACCATTTCAAAGAAATTAACCATTGGACTCAGAAAACATCTCCCTACTCATACAGAATGTGGAAAATGCATAAATATTGTTGCAAGTATAGAAAACTTCTGGAAGATCCTCATGTTGATCAGGATCGAATGCAGGAATGGTTAAGGAGAGGCAAATTTAAACCAACAGATGACAGGTTAATATTGACAACCCAAGATAGTGGACTATGTGCACATTGGTTTACAAAGTCCATTGAACATGTGGGAGAAACAGACAAATGTAGGTTTTGTAAAACAGAATTGGAAACAGTTGCACACTTAGTTGTTGGCTGTGATATATTAATGGCAGAAAGACTGTATACTGAAAGGCATAATAATTTGGTAAGACATTTGCACTGGGGATTGTGCATACATTATAATATTGAAGTATCTGAAAAACACTGGAAACATGAGCAACAAAGCATCATAGAAAATGATGAAGTCTACATACATGGGATCACCCATTACCAACAGTTCAAAAGAAAGATGCAAGAAAACCAGATATAGTGGTCCATGAAAAGAAGACAAAAGTAGCATTGATCATTGAAATCGCTACACCCAGTGACTACAGTGTCTTGCATGCAAAGAGATGCAAAGTCATAAAATATCAGGATTTGCAAGCAGAAATGAGAGCAATGTGTAAGAAAGATACCCAGACAGTTCCAATAGCAGTAGGAGCAACTAGTCTTATAAAAAAGAATCGACAGTCGTATTTAGATATGTTACCAATACATGTAAACTCCATACGAATTGCAGAAGGAGTCATTACTAGGCACATTTCGGGTGATGCAAAGAGCACTTCGGGCTAACATCAAGGATTAAAACAATACCAATTTCATGAACTTTAATCATATTTTGACTTAGGAATTCCCATCATGGTATTAGAAACTCAAATATTTGGAGAAATTAATAAAAAATGTAAATCAATTTTCTCAACAGTGAAATAGTGTGATTCAGAGACAGCTATGGCTCCAATGAAAAATGCATCCTAATTGGCTCACTGGCATATCTCTGAATCACACTTTAAAGAGCACTAATGCTGTCAAACCTGTGGTGGTAATGCTGTCCTGATGACCCATGCATCGCATTGGAAAAGGCACCACACTTCACTCAGACACAGACACACACACACACACACACACACACACACACACACACACACACACACACACACACACACACACACACACACACACACATGCATGCATGTACACCCCTCCCCCAAAGACATCATCGATTCACTACTTAATCCCCCTAGTGCAATCATGCAGACAGACTTACATTCACAGATGCCTTCATCCAGTGACATTCATGTCCCTACACAAACACGTCCACACACATACAAAACACACTAACACACCCCATCCCCACATTTTCACTGAACTTACCTTAACTACTGCTGCTTCCAAAGGAGTGAATGGGTGACTGTCATGTTTTGACAGTGTTCACTTGTTCCTCCAAATGTGGAAGTTTATGCAGCTAAACAATTCTCTGACTCACTCGGGAGTGTAAATCGTGAACCACTTGCATTTCTGATGGAGAGCACATGGGTAATTAGAGTTAGCCACTCCCCCAGATTGCTGTATTAGCATACAGCTCTGCCAGCCATACTGCCCTCTTAGCTTATGCGCTTGCTAGCAGGAAACCTCAGCAGTAGGGCTATATATATATATATATATATATATATATATATATATATATATATATATATATATGTATACCTAAAATATATGAGGGGGAATCCTCAGCAGTAGGGCTGTATATATACCTAAAATATATGAGGGGGGGGAACCTCAGCAGTAGGGCTGTATGTTGTTGAACCTCTAGCTGTGAGGTAAAACACTACCGCCGTACCACCATGGCAGTAGGGCTGTATATATACCTAAAATATATGAGGGGGAAACCTCAGCAGTAGGGCTGTATATATACCTAAAATATATGAGGGGGAAACCTCAGCAGTAGGGCTGTACATAAACCTAAAATATATGAGGGGGCATCTATATCACGTTATCGAAAGCTGATATGATCAAACACTTAATAATCTGCACTAAAATGTCGAGGGAAGGAAATAGCGAAAGCTGATATAATCGTAACTGAAAATGTCAAAAAGTTTTGGTTGGCCACTTCGCAATCCCTGTGTTGGTGCATATGAACAGTAGGTTTTACTGTTCTAACATATGTGACTGTAAATTAATATAGTAAATGCCCATACCACAGTGTAGATAACTATAAATAATCACATGGCTTTCACAATAGTATATTGTATTCCATAGACATCAAAACATAGTGGAAATGAAAATAATTAATGTGAACATATCATGTGAATTGTGGTTGGTGCGTTCATAGACTTAATAAGCTCATCTACACCTTCAGTAGCATAGCTATAGCTGTCAAAAAGGCTTCAGTGGTGTACTCGGAGCATTTACTTAACACCGATTGCATCCTATACTGTTTCTCCAGTGTCTTTCTTTTCTTTGGTGAAACAGCTGAACCTGCCATTAGCTGCAATCTACCTTCATTAACCCTATTTTGCTCACGTACTAACATGTGAAGTACAGCTGCTATATCACATATACGCTTCCCTAAGAGACAACGTATACGTCTGTGCCATCCTTCTACATGGTTTTGTGTCCTAGATAAGGGTAACGCATTCAGAGAGGAAATATTCCAAAACACAATGGGAAATATAGGAGGGAATCGTGACATTGTCATTGCTCTAGTTTGTACTTTTCTAGGGCACCCTAATACATACACTACACTTCAGTAAAATACGTTAACAACTCCTTACCCTTAATAGGGAAGGTTTTACATAACGATTGAACTGCAGTAAGTACTTCGCCTTAATCCAGGAAAGCTAACACAACTAACTACTTAACAGATAGTTGAAATGACAAAGATCTCTCATATAGAGCAGCTAGTCCTAAACCTTGCACTTTCCGCCAGATGGCTTGGGCACAGTAAAAAAGACAACCTTTGCTTACAACATCACTGAAATTCTGTTTAACACTTTTTATAGATGCCATCTCGAAATCTGTGAGGATATATTTAACAGACAATTGCAATTTGTATGATGTCAACAAGCTGAATACACACTCCCACAAATAGTTATACGCTTTGTATGACTTTTTCGTCATTAGACAGTAAATAAGAGGTACACATTTGCCGGTATCACATGTTATAAAAGCATGTATTGTGTACAGTTGTCTACAAAAGCGAGCTTTAGTAAGGAAAATCCCATCCATAAACCATATAACACTCTCAGACAAATCCTGTAGATTTTCCTTAGTGGTAAATACCAATACATGTGTATTAGTGTGTATGCCAACCATGCGTTTTTGTATGAATCTTCCTTGCTTGAGGCAATACTCAGTGGTGTCTACTGTAGTTAGAGAAGTGTGTGCAACAGGGTAGGTTAACATCTGTTTACGCCTCACCCTATTGACCTGCTGCAACATAGACCTATGAGCAGGTAAATGCACAGTACTTTCAACAGAAGTAGATGCAGTAACATCATCAACAAGTAACACTGGTGTATTCCTACAATGTTGTGCTGTCTGTTTTAAGGTATGGCAAGCTGTGTATCATTCCACTTTGGATGGATCTACAGCATGTTAGTGAGGGACAGACTTTAATAACTGTTCACCATCCGCTACACTAACACTAATAGCACTGCCTTTACATTTCGAAACTAGCTTGTACCTGCAACACCAATAATGTTTACTTTTCACAGTCCTTTCTAGATTATACATATAGCCATCTATGTATAACATTTTCCTATGTTTCTGTGAGATAACAGTTCCATACGTGTTACCTATTATTCCTGGATAGAATTGTGAAGTATCAGCCATGGCTTGTATGCCTTTGTGGTGTAACTCATGACATGGCTTGTTTTCTTACGTGATTTATAACGCATTCAGAGTTTACTTCCGGGTAAGCATGTTATGTATTATAACATTTACAGAGTAAATATATATATATATATACCTTTTTCATGAGATGGTGTATAGTACTCCGTTATACATCCTCAAAGTATGCTTTACTTATTTATTATAAAGAAGCGTTCTCGGATGTAAGACGTAGTACGTCACTGGTTCTTTCGGGCCAAGTATAACTCTTCGAGTAATATATTTACGATTATATCAGCTTTCGCTATTTCCTTCCCTTGACATTTTGGTGCCGATTATTAGGTGTTCTATCATATCAGCTTTCGATAACGTGATATAGACACAATTACCCCATGTGAGAATCAAACCTTGAACCTTGTGTCTGTAAGGTAAACATCTTAACCATTATGTCAACTTTCTACCCACTTGTGGCTTTACCACATGTTAAATAATGAATCTACCTTCAGTGTTACTAAACTACTTCAATCCTATGTTGCTAAATAAAGATCAAAATTGTATAACTTTAGCAGGTTGTAATTGAGGTCTAGAAATTAATGTAAGCATAACATCCATTAAAAACAAATGTTTTCGGAGTGGTTGATTATTTACATATTTACTTGTTAAATAATGAACTCACTTTCAGTACTTTGGAACACAAGGAACACATTTGCATGGCACTGTTGTAAATTTTCTGAATTTTTTCAGGATTATTTTTACTTTTTAATTTCTTATAGTGCTTGCTCCAAGTGCCAGTATATCACAGTCAAGTAATATAATTAACAGTCATGTATTAAAACACAAATGCAAAAAAAGTCATGTTAGCACATAAGAAACTGGATATTTTTTGGCTATGAAAATTGCATCTTAAAAACTAAGAAGTCTACATATTTATCAAGTATGCAAATTAAACAAATGCATAAATGTGAATACATATATGAATGTATGTGCATATCCACAGCTTTGTGTATGTACATACGTATGTATGTATGTATTTTTTTTTTTTTTAATTGGTGCAATGCACTGGTCCTAGAGGACAGATTACAGATATTTCCCAGGTGCAAGGAACAAATTCTACAAGTACTAATAAATAAGAATAACCACTGTAATTGGTGCAATCATACCTCTCAACCTCTTAGAGCAAGAAATCTGGACAAACCATGAATGATGGCGGGACAATGACCCAAAAATAGGGATACTTTTTAAATATTTCCCTTACAAGGTTGGAGAGTTGATAGAATAACAGGTTTTGCATTAGTATGAATTTTCTGAAGGGTATAAAGTCTGAAACTCAAATGTCTGTCATTATTTTCTGATTTCAACCCCCAATTATTTGACAGAAAACTACAATTTTATGACAAACAGACCAAAGAAACTTAGTTATGACAGCAATCTATATGCAGAAAGTAATAGTGCAAGAAAGGACAATGCTATGTTAGCAACATTTATGTTTCAAGCATTTAGTTATGCATACAGCTGAATGATACATACGGTATAATATATATGCAATATACATGTGAGTTAATACCATCTCTGAGTATACTTTTTTGCATTTGTTTACCAGGAAAGTCTGACTGGTTAAAAAAATATCCTTTTTCAGTGGAGATTCAGGAATAAAAGCTCGAAAAGCATTTTACATACAAATTAAAAAAGAGCAAATGTGATGCAAAGTACAAATGTGGTATTAATAAAGAACAGTTTGCAGTCTAGACATGAGGTTTTACAAAGAATTAACTGCAGTTGTATGTTGACAAAGTGCTACACACACAGCGCAGTCAGTAAAGACAAGTTTATGACACAATGTGTCACTGAAGCAAGAGTAGAAATGGCCTAAGAGTGGAACTGAAAGGACACTGCAGCAATAGTGAAGCAGAGAGGAATGGGTAGAATGAGCGGGAAAAGTGTGGGTGATGTAAACAAGTGAAGTCATTTTTTAGAGGTTGGTGATTAACATGGGGGAGAGCATGCAAAGAGCCAGTTGTTGAAGTAATAATGTTTCAGTTCGATTTTGAATGGTTTTAAGATTTTAACTTGTCTCAGAGATGTTGCTAGAGTCTAGTGAGTCTCCAGCAGAGGTTTTTAGTTAAATTGAGGAGTGGTCTGTCTTTGGAGAGTAAAGTTCAGCTGGTGTAGTAGAGGTTAGTAAGAAGGATTAGGCCTGCACAGTTGTCCTGCTTGAATAAGATTTTATCGATTATTATTAGATGATAATAAGTAATAGAGTAAGGAATGCTACTGTAAGAGGCTTGATCAAGGTAGAAGAGGGAAGGTGTGACCAGGACCGGCCTTAGGTCAACTGGTGTCCTAGGCAAAAGGGCTCCACAGCACTCCTCCATATCACCTGGTACCCCCCCTACTGCTCCACCTACACCTTCCAGATTACTTTTTTCTTTTTTTTTTCTCAGAGCTTATCTTACTTTTCATTATTTTCCTGTATTCATTCAATATATTTTAAAGAAAGCACCTCTTTACTACAAAAAAATAAATAAATAAATAAATAAACAAATAAATACTGGAAAAGTACCCCTGCTAGAGCGGTGCCCTAGGTGGCTGCCTACTTGGCCTATGCCTAAGGCCGGCTATGCATGTGACTAAAACAGCAGAGTGTCCTAGATAAAGAGGTAGAGAAAGTGTGCCTTTTAAGTGATTGTTTTCTACAGAAAGCTGCAGCACTTCACACTTTCTCATGAGTGTTGATGAGAGTTTAAATCTGCATTTCTTATAGTTTGCTATTTCTATACAGCGAAGAAGGAAGCCTTAAGCTGAAACTGAGAACTGAGAAAACACAGTCGTTGCAGTGCATAATTTATTATGGGGAAGCCTAAAAGAAATAACACCATCAAGTTAGGGTACAAGGTTGTAATTGTTAGTCATTATGGCTGACTTGCTAGCCAGAAGAGGAAAAAAAATCAATGTATCATTTTCCAGTCTGACTTGGTGCTTAGTGCTGCTAGCACCTACAGATGCTATAGTATCAAACTGGGTTGCTACTCCTCATCACTTTTGTTTAGTAAATACATTTTAGTTAAAATAGATGCAGTGTGACTGTGTGTTCTGTGATTCAGTTTGAAGGAAAGCAGTAAGTTAAATACAAAACACCATATTACGGCTAAAGTCCTGTTTTGCTGCCAAGTCAGAGTGATCCTTGGTTGTTTTAACTGCTGTACCATGAGAAATATTATAGCAGTGTAGATATGTAAATGTCTGTTTTGCGATATTTAAGTACTGTTGTATACAATTGTTGATAGTTTACTACTGCTATATATGTGATAAAACTGTCTCTTTAAATTCATGGGCTACCTAAATTATCTGGTATATTTCACTAAGTTAGGTGTTTTTTTTTTATGTCAAGGGCTTCATATGCAAATGCATAACAGTTGCCTGAGTCATTTTTATTAAACGCCTTGTACCTGTCTAAATAGTATAATGTGCTGCTACTCTTAAACCCAATACCCTTCCAGCCTGGGTGATAATTTATTATTTCAGTTACTTTTTACAGCACTTCTCTCTCATTCCCCTTTCAGAGACCTTAACGTAATAATTGTTTTTGTCTCCATCTTTTCATTTAGTGACCACTGTCCGTGCGAACGGGTTCTCTCTCAGTCCCCCACTTGCTGAATCCTTGGCCATTGGTGGTATCTGCAGTGGAGAAACCAGCCACAAGGACTCAAGGGCTTTGGACAGAAGATAGGTTACTTTAGGTGTCTAGCTATGTTTCCCTCCTAGCCTTCTACTGTAGAAAGTACCTGGTCTAAAGCAGAAATAACTGGCTCTACCCACACGGCTAGGGATGGCAGCTGCACCCCCAACCCCATGTTCTGTAAATACATTCCCCAGTTAACTTTTTCTTTTAAGTCATCAGTAAACCAAGATAAAGATCTAGGTGAAAAAAGGTAACCTTGTAGATACACTGGAATTGCCCACTTGTAAAATAGAGGCAAAAAGCTACTTAAACTGCCACTTTTTGTCTGCTTCAAACTAGGTATCTACCCAGAAAGGACACAGCTGAAATCAGATCTATAGATTGTTTTCCCATATTAGATTCTAATAACTCCTAACAATTTGGCTATTTGGACACTTACCCTGCAATATGGGTGGCCACGATGGTGCAGCAGTCACAGTAAGAGGTTCTCTGGTTTGATCATTGGCTGGGGTGCCTTCTGTGCGGGGTCTGCATGTCCTCCCTGTGATCGCATGGGTCTCCTCTGGGTGCTCTGGTTTCCTCCCACATTCCAAAGACATGCTGTAGGTTGATTGGACACTCTAAATTGGCCCTAGGTGTGAGTATGTGCGTGTGTGTGCCTTCTGTGGAAGGTTGGGTGCCAGGCTGGCAACTCGACACCGTAAAACTCCACTGCCAATCATGAGCGGTCAGGCGATCCACTGTGATGACCCCTAATTGGGAAAAGCCGAAAGAAGAAGAAGAAGAAGAAGACAATTACCCTGCAATCTTTAGCCTGGGGGGGGGGTTCTAGCCCACTCCATTCGCTAGGCTCACTTCGCTCCCCTCCCTGTCCCTATTTCCACCCGCCCCCGTACCTCTACATTTATTCTTAGCCTTAACCCCACCCCCAATTGCCAACAATTAGGCTACACCACTACTCACTCCTCCCCCTACATCCAACACAATCATGCTACTACCTAATATAATAACAATCCTAACTGCCGTAGTTCTAGCTCACATTACATCCTATCAAGGCTCCACATTCACATGCCCCAACAACTTCCACTGTAGTCTCTCAACACCCTCCCTCAAACATTTACACTATAACTACACAACCCCTGCCACCAAACCATTCTCCCAATAGACACACTCCATTACCAAACACCTAACACACTCAGAAATAAAATATCCCTAAGATACCATAAGCATTTTACTATGTATATAAAACATATCCTAAATACCCTCTATAAACTAGCCCTCGCTGGAGACATCCATCCAAACCCTGGTCCTCCCAAATCCAACCCAACCACAAACCCTAGTCTAAGAAACCCCCCACCCCACAACTTAACTCTTAGCCAACAAGAAAACAACAGACCTACTTATAATGTCCCTAAACATCCGAAGCATATGCAATAAAATTCAAGAACTACATACCAGCATAAGCATATATTCCCCAGACATTCTCTTCCTAACTGAAACCTGGCTCAAACCTCACATCAAAAGTGAGGAAATACTTCCACCTGAATACAACATCCTTCGCATAAACAGATTGTCCAAAAAAGGAGGTGGTGTAGCATTGATATTTAAACACCACCTCAATATTCAACTCCTGAACACATCTGCCCCTCACCACAACAATGAAGAAATCCTTTATGCCAATCTCAAACTAAACCCAAACAAAACAATAAATTTCATAGGATGCTATTTCCCATCGTATGTCTAATCCAGGAAACGATCATTCTCAGTGACTTTAACATCAACTGGCTATCCTGTAATAACAGTCTCCCAACCATTCACCTTAATGTCCATGGGTTCACTCAACTCATTCAATCCCCTACCTGAATCAACAAAAACCCTAACAATCATACCTTACTCGATTGGATCCTAGTCAACAAAGCCCCTCACTCTAGTCACCATTCCCACAAGAGGAGATAACATACTAGATCTCATCATCACGAACATGGGGTCACAATGTTCAACACCGGAAATATACCCTTCACTGGTGAGATCAGACCATAAACTAATCTCACTGGAAGTCCACATCCCGCCCCCACCTGAGATAAAAAAGACCACAGTGAAGAACTTCTCAAAAGCCGACTTCACACTTCTAAAGGCTAGTGTGGTCTCTTTTATGGCCCCCGAGACTGCGGAAACCATTACTCAAGCCGCTGAATCACTTACAAATGCCTTCTACCAGCACCCAAAGGACTGCATGGATCAGGCAATCCCAAACAAAACAAAGACCCTTTGTACCAAAGGCAAGCGTCCAGTTTGGTGGACCCCAGCCATAAACAAGCTCTACAACAAAAGGAGGAAGCTACTACAAGATAGAGCAAAATCCTTAAAAGGGAAAACACCCTTGATCATTATAAGTAAAAAATTAAGATCTCTAAAAAATCATCCAAGGCAAATTTTGAGAGAAAAGTCGCTAAGGACTCAAAGGACAATCATAAGGCCTTCTTTAGCTATGTTAGAAACCTGGGAGGAAACTCCCAGATATGCTCAGAATTAGTGCAAAATGATGTAAAATTACTGAACCTACAGACATTGCCAACATATTGGCTGACAGTTTCAGAGCGAACTCTCCCCCAAAAGGTGAGATATCTATACCAGAGAATTATAGCCCCCAAACATCTCAACGCTCAGGTGAGAACTGCTCTCTCAAGGCAAAAACACAGCATCCATGGGACCAGATGGTGTCCCCGGATGTGTGCTCCATGAACTCAATGAGGAATTAAACCCACAGTTAGGGCAGCTGTTTAATCTTAGCCTCACCTCAGGATACATGCCTAAGGAGTGGCGTACGGCAACTGTGGTCCCACTTCACAAAGGAGGTGCCTCCACCGACCCGGGAAATTACCGTCCCATCAGCTTAACAAGCTTGATCTGCAAAGCTATGGAGAGGATCATAATGGAACTCATAAATAAAGACATAGGAGACTTGCAGACTTTGGATCCGACCCAGTTTGGCTTTGTCAAGGGCAGATCATGCCTTCTAAACCTGGTGGACTTTTTTTGAAACAGTCACCAAGGCCATTGATGAGGGAAAGGCAGTCCACACAGCCTACCTCGACCTGGCAAAGGCTTTCGACACAATAAATACCCCACTCAGGTATCATTGAAAAACTCATCAGCTTAAATGTAAACCCATACGTCACAAGATGGGTTGCAAATTGGCTAAGTGACAGAACCCACAGGGTCAGAGTTGCTGGCGCCATGTCAGACTCAAAGCCTGTCACAAGTGGTGTCCCACAGGGCTCAGTCCTGGGCCCTCTCCTGTTTGGCATCTACTTTTCAGAAGTACAAGCAAACACAGGAGGATTATGGCTGACAAAATTTGCAGATGACTGCAAACTGGGCGCCATAGTTGAGAACACATCTGACACAGATATCCTTCAGAAGGGTCTTATAGAAACGGAAAACTGGTGTCAGAACCATGGCCTAAAGTTAAACGCCAAAAAATGCATAGTCATACCCTTCGGGAAAAACAAGGTTACCCCTAGCTACCATATAGGCGGCAACCCACTAAGCACAGAAGAGGTTATCAGGGATCTGGGTACCCAGGTTGACAGTAACCTTTCATTTGATACTCACATTGCCAAAGTTGTTAGAAAGACCTTCTACATTGCCCACCTGATCATGAAGGGATTCACATGTAGATCAAGGGAAGTCATCGTCCCCCTGTACTCATCACTCATCAGGCCAATGATTGAGTACAATGCCCCATTCGGAATGTATCTAACACGACACCTGCAGCAACTGTAAAGGCTCCAAAAGTTCCTCACCAAAAGGATAAAGAGTCTCAAAAATATGTCCTATGCTGCCCGACTGAAGGAACTTCAGCTCTACTCAGTCGCTTACCGTCTGCTCAGAGGTGACCTGTGCCTGACATACAAGGCCATGTCCAACCCAGAATTGATGAACATGCTTCACCTCAAAAAATCTAGATCCCTCAGAACTACAAGGGCGGGAGACTTAAACCTTGACACAGTTATTAATAGGACGTGCTGGAGGGACAGATTCATCACCCAGAGACTCCCTATGCTGTGGAACAAAATCCCGGTACATGCGAGGCAGAGCACCTCGCTGGCTTTGTTCAAGAGAAATCTTGACCAATGGATGGGAGATCGCAGATATACCCCAGGGATTATCTCAGTGTCACTGCTTGACAGAGGCACAGCAAAATAATGGGCATAGTATCCTTCAAACTAAAAGGGTGGTGAAAGCCACAAAACTCTGGCTAGGCTTATAAATGCCCTTGGGCAGATAGCCTAATATGAACCTATGAACCTATGAACCTATGAACTCTTACCTAGCAGGCTGCTTACCTGACAGTCTTAGTGACCACTCCCCCACTTTCCTAATTCGGCACCACACAAACAGTCTGAAGCCCATTATCCACAGGCAAATACGGAACAAGTCCAACATCAACCCCAACTCCTTCATCTCCTCCCTGCAAAAAATTAACTGGTCACCACTAAAATACCTCAACCTAGATGAGGCTGTCCACTTCTTCAACAGTACCTTCCTCTCCATCCTAAACACCCATGCTCCTGTAAGAAAAAGGTCAGATCCAGGCGTGCCCCATGGTTACAAAAGACCACCAGAGCCCTAATGAAATCCAGAGATAAGGACTGGGAGCAGTGGCAACTAACAAAAAGTAACTCGGATAGGCAATCATTCCTTGAACTGCACAATAAAGCCAAAACGCATATAAAATTAGACAAATCCCTGTACTATAAATCCACCCTAAACTTTACCAACCACAACCCTAAGCAATTTTGCTCCACTATTAACAATATCCTCCATCCAGGGAAGGTTGATATCCCCCAGCCGTCCATTCCCCCCTCCTCCAACAGTATTGCTGAATCCTTCAACAAACACTTCACTGAAACTATAACATCTCTAAACAAACAACACTTCCCTACAACAGCCCACCCCAACTCCTAACCCTAAACCCCCCACTCCTCTTTTTTCTTCACCTCAGTACCTACCTCCAACATAAAAAGACTATTGTCAAAACTTAAACCCACCAAACTCGCAGCTGACAACCTCCCGTCTGAATACTTAAAAATTGCATCTGATACACTAGCCTACCCAATTTCAATTCTGATCAACCGTTCCATAACAGAAGGCTATGTTCCCTCAATATGGAAGATATCCCACATCATTCCCCTCCACAAAGGCACCCCCCTCCACTGACCTCTCCAATTGCCGCCCCATTGCTATCCTCTCCCATTTCTCCAAGATACTTGAAAAATGTATCAACACCCAGGTCTCCAACTATCTCCTAGCTAATAATCTCCTCTCCAAAACCCAACATGGTTTCAGGCCATATCACAGCACTACCTCTGCTCTGCTCTCCATCACCAACACTATACTTCATCACAAAAACTATGGCCTCTTCTCTACTGCTGTATTTCTAGATCTCTTAAAGGCCTTTGACATGGTATCTCATGAGCTACTACTCTCTACTCTCCCCAACCTCTCCTTCTCACAATCAGCCTGCAACTGGTTCTACAGCTATCTAAACGGATGCCAGCAATCAGTAATCTGGGATGATAAACTATCACCTCGCCTCCCAGTTACTCTTGGAGTTCCCCAAGGGTCTATTCCTGGCCCTCTGCTATTCTCATTTTTCACTAACAACCTACATACTGCCACCACACAAGCATCTGTTATACAGTATGCAGATGACTGTACTCTTATCTGCTCTGCCACCACTCTACCAGAACTACAGCAAATCACACAAGAATCATTCTCTTCTGTAGAAAGCTGGCTATCCAATGCTCAGTTCATACTCAACCCAAGTAAGACAAAACTTCTCCTGTTCCAACCTTCCAAAGCCACCCAAAACACCCCCCCATTTCAACATTCTTTACAAAGACAATACCATCATCTCTCCATCAGAACACACAAAATTACTTGGTGTGGAAATAGACAACAAACTTAGATTTGACACCCACATATCTCATACAATAAAAAAAGTTCACAAGAAACTTGGTGCATTATATTGAAGCCGCCAGAGAGAGAGAGAGAGAGAGAGAGAGAGAGAGAGAGAGTAGCCTAAGGTTAGTCAGATCTTGGGGCAAAAAATGATACATTAGTTTGTGGTTTACCCCTTACTCTCACTTGAACTGCATGTGTAAGCTCATGGATTGGGCAGTAGCAGATATTGCTACAGTGTACATTTTAGTACATCATTTTGAGTAGAAGTTGATTTCTTCTATGTAACAACTGAATGTCTGGTGTAAATTGACTATAATTTGCACATTTGTTTTACTGTGAACTGCTGAATACATGTGACTAACAATGCATGAACAGACTTGTTGCCCTCTCGTCACCTCTCATGAAAGATAATTGGGTTTATGCTTTCATGCCGTTATTTAGTGGTGGGATTTTTGCTTAGTCAGCAAATTGTGCAATTCAAGTGTACATCCTGCTGTGGCACAGATATACATTTCAGATGATAGCTTCATATTAAAACGTCATATAAATATTTCCAGTTCAAAGTTCGCTGGCACACACAGATAACAGACGAGCATATGCCTGCGCACTTGCATCTGTATACACACACACACACACATGATATATATATATATATATATCTATATATATCTATATATATATATATATATATATATAGGTGTAGTACTTATGATCAATGACATCCAACATCGACTTACAAAACCTTCAATATAAAAACGAAAATGCTGATGTCAGTACACTTGCATCCATGCACCGAACAACAGCCTCAACACATACAAAATGTACATGTATAAAAACAAATAAAAGCATAGTTTTTTTTTTTTGCAGGGGGACAAGGATCTCTAAATGTTAGAGAAAAAACACGTTGGTTGCACACAGCAGGTTCCTTTAATCAAAACAAAGTAGACTAGTAAGCGCTTTCACGGATACACTCCGCTTCATCAGACTAACAAATTCAATGAGCTACATCACATTTAAAAAGGCTCACAGATATGAACAGACCAATCCACAGAATACAATTAATTAAAGCATGGCATGTCCCCATATTCACACAGGGAGACAATTCATACATCCACATATGGGATTTGAAAGAGAAGCGAATTTTTATGCTGACTGCCACACTAAAAATGTGGTGTATTTTAGCTACTGTACAGAATGTTTTGCTTTTTATATAGGCAAGACCAATCGACCTCTAAAGGATGGGATTTTAGAACATTTAAGAGACATCAGGAATGTTAAAGAAAGTAATGCATTGGCAATGCACGTGGAGAGAGAAGGTTCTACACACAAATTCAAATTTTTAGCATTGGAGATTGTTTCTGCTAATAAGAGAGGAGGTAATTTGAATAATAGTACCGAAGCTATAGAACAGAAATGAATACTATTTTTTCAAGCTGATAAACCACCTGGTCTTAATAGTAGGGTATCCCTTAAACCCTTTCTAAGAGCTAGAGCTCTTAAGCATTAGATGCTGTAGATACGTTTTAGATAGCTTATTGTGTTGCATTTATTTATATGATATATTTATTGCATATATTTAGTAATGTTTTATCAATTTTATTCTTAGAATTAGTACTGATACTGTTATTATAGATTTATATGTTTTTTATTATATATTTATATATTACATTTCTACTTATATATGTGTTTTATAAAATGGTTGAGGAGTTGTGGGATGAATTATTGTGTATTTAACATTGTTAGTATTGCTTTAATTAATTGTATTCTGTGGATTGGTCGTTTTGTATCTGTCAGCCTTTTTAAATGTGATGTAGCACATTGAATTTATTAGTCTGATGAAGCATACTGTATCCGTGAAAGCGCTTACTAGTCTACTTTGTTTTGATTAAAGGAACCTGCTGTGTGCAACCAACGTGTTTTTTCTTCTACATTTGGACTTTTCTACTAGCTGGTTGCTTCATCCGGTGGTGAGGTTTTTTTCTCTTTGTGTTTGGACAAGGATCTCTGTACCCCTCACACCCCATGATAATTGTATACTAACTTTGAGATTGCACAGAGACGCAGAGATAAGGACATATACCCCAACACCAGGAACTGTGTGATCATATACAGTCAACTAAACAGCTGTTGACCAAACACATACACACTTGACAAACTGCAGCGCACGCCGTGTGTGTGTGTGTGTGTGTGTGTGTGTGTGTGTGTGTGTATATATATATATATATATATATATATATATGGATTCACTTCATAATCTGAAAGTACTGAAATATCGAATTTCAGTATCACAAAACTATGAAGTCGAATGCCCTAAACACCGAACATTCACAAACTCGACACCCAAAATCGCAAATCTATAAAATCCCGTAAAACACACATCAGGCACTACAAAACACATACATACATGAACGTACATACCTCCCAACACTTCCCTACAACAAACATAACACACATGCATACAACCAAACACATACACACACCTACCCTTAATATATGCAGGGGGTCAAGCCCCTTGCACCCCCATGTGGGGGGGCTGCACCCCCCCCTCTTATATATACTAACTCTGAGGTCGTACAACACTCCATAACACACACAACATAGCACCGCACATTCCACATCCCCCTGCATAACCACACATCACATACACACAAACACCAGCACTCACAACACTAACACATTCACACTGCACAACACCTACCCTAACCCACACCTCAAACATCCCAACACACTCAAACACACACAAACCCTCCCCAAAACCCTAAAAAAGTACACTTACCTACCTCGCTATCCATACTGCAAGTTCGACATTCTGCATTCGACATTTCTGGGTTTGCGGTTTCTGACCGTTTGACTTTACAGGCTCGAAATTCTAAAATTCGATAGTTTACCATTTCGAGCATGTAAAGTGATCCCATATATATATATATATATATATATATATATATATATATATATATATATATATAGAGAGAGAGAGATAGATAGATAGATAGATAGCTAGATAGATAGATAGATAGATAGATAGATAGATAGATATGGGCATATTATCCAATGTTGAACAGGCTCTGGGTCAATGTCTGTTTGATCGGCAGAAACAGATGGCCACGTGCATAAAATCGACGATTCCTGGGCAGGGAATTTTCCCTTTCCCCAGGCATTGCATGATATTGGAGTTAGTATATATAATTATCAGGGGGCTAGGGGGGCAGAGGGCTTATCCTCAGAATGTGTATAATATTTATTGATGTGCTGTTTTTGATATTTTCACATTGATATTTTGAATGTCGATCATTGTTAATGTTGAATAAAGATTCATATCTTTATCTACACCTATATAGGTGTGTTTTAGTGTTTCTATATATGTGTATCTGCACACAGCTTTGGATTTGTCACTC
This sequence comes from Protopterus annectens, assembly GCF_019279795.1. NCBI lineage: Eukaryota > Metazoa > Chordata > Ceratodontiformes > Protopteridae > Protopterus > Protopterus annectens. The sequence continues at coordinate 1,795,131,953 of NC_056729.1, read as the reverse complement.
TTCATTAATATTCATTAATTATTTTTGTATATTCAAAATAATTACACTGCGGTGGTGGTGGTGCGGTAGCATTGTCGCCTCACAGTAAGATGTTGTCCTGTTCGATTCTCAGCTAAAGCGTCTTCTGTGTGGAGACATGCGTGAATGAGTGCACCTTCATTAAAGGTTGTGCGTGAGAGCTGGCAACTTGGTACGTAAAAATCTACTGCTAATCATTAGCGGACTGGAGTTCCGCTGTGGCGACCCCTAACCGGGAAAAGCTGAAAGATGCAACAACATATTCAAAATAATTCCATTGAACTATTTGTTCTGCATTTATTATTATGGTTCACGGCATTGCAAGTTTCAGCAGTACAATAAAACAGCGAACAGCATAGCTGCTTCTTGCCTGCAAAATTGCAGTTCATAGGTGATTATTAGGCTAATGATCCCAGGGAGCCTTTTTAAGCCTATCCATGTTTCCCAAGGTATGAATCAAACCCTGTACCATGTGTTGACAATGGCTTCAGGATACAGTCTGGGTGAAGTCTGCATATTCTCCCTGTGCCCATATGGAATTTCACCAGGTATTCCCATTTCTTCTTGGACATATATCTCAGGTTGGTTGGCTATTTTAAAAAAATCCTTGGTTGCATAAGTAAATGAGTGCTTGGCTCAGTGGGATTAGGTCCAATGACAGCATGAAATAAACAGATAATAAAATAAATTAATTACAACACTATTTGTAATACAGGGTAAAACATTACTGTGGTAAACAGCTGCTAATGTTATGATTTAATACTTTGACAGATATATATTGCTTCAAAATGCTGATCTCCAGGGGAAGTTGCCACATAATTATACTGTCTGAAGTTTTACACAGCCTGATAGCATGTTCCAGGTGCAGAGAATATAATCAGAGATTCACTCCTTAGCAGTCTGTTGTCTAGATCAGTACAAAGGAAACATGACGTATTTCACTAATCAGGTTAAAACACCAGACATGTTTTATTAACCTCAGAGACGGCAAGAGATTATTTCTTACAACTAAATCAAGACCTGACCAGGTGCATCATTTATGCAGGTTTTATTTAACCTGAGGCCACACCATTTTATATATTAGACATGATTGTGGATTGGGATGACATGACTCATGCATGAAAGTGTGCACTGAACCGCGCAGATTTTTGGCTCTGCTCCACACATTAGGGCCATGAATACAGGAAAACGAGGGATGTAGCGTTACACTGTATGATTACTTACAACTGATATAGCTCTTTCAGTTGGACTCACTGTTAGTGCAATGACCATGGAGCAGAATTGTTCAGCACTCGATTTATCCTTCGTCCAAGCTGTGAGATCAGTCAATTGTGTTTTATTTGTTTATTTTTTTATTTTGTAATTCAGTAAGCACATGCAATTATTTCCCTTTTTTGTTGGAGCTGAGATGGAACACATTATGTATTTTACAGTATACAGGGAGTTGATATGCCCATGTGATTCAGATTGGAGTTTCTAGTTCTGCTGTAACAGATCAGGCTTTATATCATGTATCTGAATGACACAACTGGAATTGTATAAAACTGTTATGAGGCTTTTAACAACATATTCCAATTTTGGTAATAAATAAAAATATTTTTAGCACATAAATTACTTATTTTGCACAGATTGTTTGAGTAAATTGGTGTCCAAATGCAAATCTTCCAAAAATGAGGTTAGGGATAAACTAATTTGTCCAGGGCCATTTGAGGAGGGTAGAATGTGTGTTGGGGATGGGGGATATGGAAGGGTATAATGGTTAAGTATAGGTTTAGATTTAGGTTAGTTAGGCTTTGGGTAGTAATGGCTTAATTGTGGTGAAGTAAGAGAAATGGAGGCAGGTTTGGGGTGGGGTCTAGGTTTTATACTTGTACAGTGAAAGAAGTGGTGTCTCATTTGGTGTGAGTTTACAACAGCAAGGATCACGTCTGTAATGACCTGTAGGTACAGGGGTATAGGTAGGCATTGGAATACTTTTACTTGGATTTCTTAATTGATTTTGGCAGGTGTGCTGGCTTTGGTTTGTCGTAGTTGGTTTTGGAGTTTTCTTGAGGTTTATTAGTTAGGGTTTAGGTAGGGTGAGTGGAACTGCTCAGGTGTTGAGTATTCGTGGTATGGTTATCATGTTGATAGTTGTAGGGGCCGTCGGTAGGCCAGTTTTGTTTCTTGGTGGTCAGTTTGTTAGGAATAGTGGCTTCTTGAGCTGTGTGTGGGCTGAGAAGTGGTGTGTGTGGTTGCTTGATATTCTAGGGGTGCTGGTCAGCCAGTTCCGGTCATTGCTGGTTCATGTGGTAGGAATAGTGGCTTCTTGAGCTGTCCGTGGGCTGTGAAACAGTGGCATGAGGTGCTTGTTAGTCCATGGTGCTGTGATGTCATAGATGATAATTTAATACTGGGTGTTTTACAGCACTGTGTGACCTTTTTGAATGGTGTATACGTGGAGGATGGGAATTCCTTAGTTGGCATGTTTGGTAAAATGTATTATCGTGTTTTTTGTATTTAGATGTTTGGTGGATGCAGAATTTGAATGCTTTGGAGATGATGTTGTCAGGATGTATGTTTTATGTGTGTTTGTCTTCATTGGTGGATTGGGTCTGGCTTCTCTCCTTCTCTTGGTTGGGTGGGGGATGAATGGTGGCATGTCCAACGGATTATTTTGCTTGTGGTTCATTGGTGGGGGCTGGAGCACTGGTGTTGTGGGGGGCTGCTCGTGGGCTGGGAGATTCATGCTGTAGGATTTACCACAGCACATGCACAGTGCAGCTTAGGTCCATTGGCCATTAATTGTGGTGAGCATGGGGAGTCATTTAGTTAATTTTTTTTTGTTTTCTTTTGTTGTTTTTTACAAATACCCTATGCCGTGCAGCTGAGTGTTTGGATGGGAGGTTGGCATAATGGTTAAAGTGTTTACATTACAGACACAAGGTGCAAAGTTTGATTCTCACATGGGGTATTGGCTAGGCTTAAAGTAGCCCACAAGGGTGGTTAGCCACCTATGAACTTTTCCAAAGTAGGTCTGGCAGTTGGTGGTGAGGATTAAGGTTCTTGACTTTGGTAGTCAAGGTATACAGTTTGAGCCTGAGCAAGTCACTTAATTAACTAAATGGTTACCTCTAATGAGGGCATTGCACACATACACCCAAAAAAGTTCAAGTTTGAGTTGTTTTCTTTCAATTGGATGCATTTTGCATGACTGATTCCATAATGATGACATTCTGTTCGTGATTGAATACCAAGCAATCAAATTAAATTCATCCATATTGCTGACTGTGTTCACTGTTTAATAGGCAATATTTATGTACAATGGAATATGTTTCTTTTCAGTACATTGTAGCACTCTTAGGCAGCTTTTACAAGTAAGTTAATTTAAAGAAACACTATGACTGTTTCCACACAGTGGTTATTTATACACTATGCATATAGTTATATAACGAGCTGGCATACATGATAAGGATGCTAACGTCTGGGGGGATGGTTCCTTTTTTTTTTTTTTTAAGAGGTTTGGGCAAACTGGCAAGGTGGTAAACAGTAGAGTTAAGTCCCTGACTGGGTTTGGGTCTTTCTCTGCTTTCTGTGTTGTATTCTCAAGAGAGATATGTTATTTTTCTATCACTATTTTAATTAGATTTTCTTTGTTTCAGAAGGCGAGCATGCAAAGTCTACAGTGACAGTGGGAGACCATTGTGGTGCAGGCTGAAGAATTGTTCCAAGAGGTGCCCAGTACTGATTCCAGAACAGTGGCCCAGGAAGGGAAGCCAGCCAAAACAGATGACGTGCCGCAGTGAGGACCAGATCGGTGGCTTGTGGGAAGAGGCAACAATTATTGAGAGAGGCAGTTGCAGTTTTAGCCCAATCAGACTTTCCCAGTAAACAAAGATACAGACACATAAATAAATAAATTGGACTCAGCTCTTATTAGTACAATGTCTGCACTGTCTCCACTGCTGCATCCATCCTCTCGTCAATATCCTGATACTGTACCATTTCAATAACAAGACCCTAAGATACTTAGATTCTCCCACCTGATGTAGTTGTTCCTCCTCACCTGCAGACAACAATCCACTTTTTTTATTCCAGAGAGAAGTGCGACCTCTAATTCAGAAGTACTGATAATGGCTACTTCACACTCACATGACACCAAGAAGACAACAATGTCCATAAATAACAAAACTGCAATACTCATGTCCATGCACACTGCATTTTCTCCAAATCTTAGCTGCACCTTGATAACTTATACTTTAAAATTATGAACATGAAGGGAAACAAAGTGCACCCTTGGCAAAGTACTACATCCTCCCTGAGTGCATTTTACTTCATGGTGAGAATGTGGACGGAACTCTGATTCCATAAATACAAGGACCAACTACCATACATCATTGCTGAATGATGCCATGATGCTTTATCTCCTCCCACAAGACCTTATAAGGCATGATCATTTGCCTTCTCCAGATCCTTGAAAGACATGTAGACAGCAGTGGAAAACTTCTAGGATGCCTTGTGTCCATGCAAGGACAGAAAGTTGATTCACAGTTCCATGCTAAGGACTAAGTCTGTGTTGCTTCTCCTGAAACAAAAACACATCTGCTTGATAAAGTTTCTTTTCTAGTATCTTGCTAATATGGGTTCATAGGCACTCCTGTCCACTTTTATGAAACTGTGGACCACCACTCCAGTTTCTAAATCAAGAGATAACATCCCTGCCTTCTATGGGACAATAAAAAACCACATTAACCGGGACTCAGCAATATTCTATGCTTCCAATTTTATGGAAGGATCTCATCTATTCTTGCAAACATGGGACTGGAACTGCTGAATCACCGCTTGGACCATGGAACTGGAGTAAAACCTACCAGTTGCTTCTGGCACTGCCCAGTCAAAGGAGGGCATACCCAGTAGGCTAAAAGAGTACCTGGACATATTTCTTCTGCTTCCAAGTAACATCCCATTCAAGATCAACACATCTCTGCTCTTGCTGAGGATAACACAGTCAGTATCCTATCTCCTCCTCCTGAGTTACTGGATGGTTTGCTAAAACCTCATTAAGGCCATCAAAAATCATCCTCCATGGCCTCGCTAAACTCTTGCAATGCCTGGGGCTCCACTTCAGTGACTGCCATAACCACTGCCTCTCTAGGATCCTCCATGGCCTCACTAAACTCTTCCAATGCCTGGGGCTCCACTTCAGTGACTGCCATAACCACTGCCTCTCTAGGATCCTCCATGGCCTCACAAAACTATTACAATGCCTGGGGCTCCACTTCAGTAACTGCCATAACCACTGCCTCTCTAGGATCCTCCATGGCCTCCTAAACTCTTCCAATGCCTGAGGCTCCACTTCAGTGACTGCCATAACCACTGCCTCTCTAGGATACTCCATGGCCTCACTAAATTCTTCCAATGCCTGGGGCTTCACTTCAGTGATTGCCATAACCACTTCCTATCTAGGGTGACATTTCCAATCCATCAAACCTTGTGACTCTGCTAGCATTGCACAGAAGAATAACTTGACAACTTCCTTCACCACCTGTCTTCAAGAGTGAGTCCTAGGTTACCATTTTGACAAGCACTGACCATCTATTGGCCACATCTAGATTCCATCTTCCCAACTACTGAGGTCTTAAACAGAGCTCATTCAACCTGCCCTGGGTGACATGACTCCAAAGGTGAGAGTTGAACTCCTCCCATACAGAAGCTAGGCATTTCAAATACAATCTTATTACCTGCTTGGGTCTCTTCAATCTGTCAAGTAACTGCCTTGAATGTTTTCCTCAAATGACTATCAAGCAAGTATCAGCTAAAAGTTCAGAACATTTCTTGAACTGATTGCCCAAAACATTCAGCATTAGGGTTTGAGGACACGACTGCAAAAATCAAAGATCAATATTTGGCCCAAGGTGTTCTGCTGCCAAGTATAAGTGTGAATAACTGTTGTGTTTGAAAATGGTGTTCATTATGGACAATCCAAGACTGGCTCAGATGTCCAATAACAATTCTGTATTCAGGTTTAGTTCATGCAACCCGTCATGCCAGTTATGTCTCACCAGATGTCTCCATTATTCTCAACAAGAATGTTGAAGTCTCGCAGTAAAACTACAGAGTTAGTAAGTAGTAATAGTAACCTATCAATCAAGCCAAGTACTCCAAATAGGGACACACCAGCAAACAACAGACATGGTTTTCCTTTCTGCAACTCATGATCACAATAAGGCAACCCCTTCATCAGCTAGAACAAACTAAAACTTTATTGTACCTGGCTGGTGGTCTGTGAGTATCCCCACACTTGACTGAGGTTTCTCTTGGGGGCAACTTCAGAGTAGGAAAGAGATTCTCCCTTATTGAGAAGTCCTCTTCCTAAGTCAGCACTGTCTGTTTGAGATAACACTAGCAATATCAAGTATTTCTGAACCTTTCCCAGAATTTCTAGATCCTTCTCCAGCAGTGTAATGACATTCAGCTTCCAAGAAAGTTTCCATTGATGGGTCTAATCTCTCTTAATCTGTCCTTCACCTTCCTGCTACTTGAATGACATCACGGTCCCCTTTCACCCTTTTTCTAGGAGGTGGAAAAGCCACATGGCATATTCATGCAGCTTTTTCAGGGTAAGACATACTAAGCTAAGTGATTCATCCAGCCACCAAGCACTCAGCAGAGAATGCCAACCTCACATCTGAATCCACATGTGGTTCCTAGTATCCTTTTTTGGACACAGTTCTCTAATTCTTTAAACAATCTATCAATTGTGGGGGGGGCAAAGCCTGGATTTTTTTGGCTGCATCTCCTCATAGATCATATTGCCAAGAGTGGGATTCTAGATCGCATAGCTCTTAGGATCATTGGGGTATGCAAACCCGTCTACGATAATGTCATCATCCCAGAAAGGATGTTATTGTAGTGATATCTTTTGAGAAATTGCCCTAGTAAGATTCTGTCACAAAATTACCTGTGGTGAGGGTAAATGTCTGCAATTCAGGGACTGTCAGCAGCCAAAGTGGAGATAAGGAGACAACAGCATTAATAACAGGTAAAGACCTCACAGATAAGGATCCCTAGCAGAATTAGCAGCATCAAGGTTCCTATCAGAATTAGTAGTCAGGGAACTCCCACTGAATTATACCTGTCATGATTTGTTGAATATGATAAGTGAAGTGGAGGAGGGGGCAAAAATATTAATGGTATGAGTGTTTATCCAAAAAAAAAATTGGTGAGATCAGAGGTGTTTGACAGGGTTATTGAAGTCATCTTTAACAAAATCTATGGGTTAGGGGAATCTGCATAGTACTACTGGTGATATAAACTCCCACTAGGTTTAATGAATCCAGATAGCCTCCAGTAAAAGTGATGTAATCATTGGACTCACTAAGTGGATTAATAAAGCCAGGTGCCCCAGTAAGATTTGTGAAGTCATAGGCTCAAAAGACAAACCCACCTTCATAGACAACACAAGGAAAAAGAAACTAAGGGTAATGCTGCTCAATGCCAGAAGTCTAAACCTCAAGATGCACGCACTCGAGGCTCTCCTTAGTATGGAGAATATCGATATCTGTGCAGTAACAGAAACCTGGGTCAAGGCTCCAGAGAGCACCCCAGCACTACCAGGTTATACCTCATACCATGCTTTTCAGCCCCAAAACTCAGACCGAACCACAAAAGGAGGGGGCGTATCCATATTCATCAAAGCACTGGAGAATATGAAGGTCTCTCCAAACACCATTATATTGGGCAACTTCAACTACCCAAACATTGACTGGGAAAACTACTCAAGCCGAAACACCCTTGACCAAAGGTTCCTAGAATTTATAAACTCAAATGCTATGGAACAACTGGTCACCACTCCCACAAGAGGGGAAAACATACTGGACCTGGTCATTACCAATATGGGAAATCTATGTTCCACACCAGAGGTATACCCCTCATTGGTAAGATCAGACCATAAATTAATCTCAATGGACATCTATATCCCATCCCCACCCCCAGCCAAAGAAACCACGGTGGAGAACTTCACAAAAGCAAACTTCACACTTCTCAAAACCGAGGTGGAATCCTTCAAACCCCCCGGGCCAGTGGAAAATATGGCCAAAACCGCAGAATCCTTTACAAACGCATTTTATGGACACCTACAGAAATGCGTGGATCATGCTATCCCAAACAAAACCAAGACTCACTCCTCCAAAGGCAGGAGACCTGTCTGGTGGACCCCAGCCATAAATAAGCTATACAACAGAAGGAGGAAGCTACTACACTATAGAGCAAAATTCCAAAAAGGGAAGGCATCTCTGATCAGCACTAGCAAGAAACTACGGTCCCGCATAAAGTCAAGTAAGGCCAGCTTTGAAAGAAAAATTGCACAAGATGCTAAAGATAATCACAAGGCCTTCTTTAGTTATGTCAGGAACCTGGGTGGCAACTCCCAGATATGCTCTGAGTTGGTGCAAAATGACAAAAAATACACTGAACCCACAGACATTGCCAACATCCTGGCAGACAGGTTCAGTGCAAACTTCTCCCCCCTTCCCCCCAAAAGAGCAAATGTCTATCCCAACGGAGTGTAGCCTCCCTGACATCACAGATGCACAGGTGAGAGCTGCCCTCTCCAAAGCTAAAAACACAGCATCAATGGGACCAGACGGTGTCCCGGGCTGCGTCTTACACGTGCTCCAAGAAGAACTGAACCCTCACATAAAGTCACTGTTCAATCTCGTCCTTACTACAGGATATGTCCCCAAGGAATGGTGTACAGCAACAGTGGTCCCGCTCCACAAAGGTGGTGCCACAAAGGACCCAGGAAACTATTGCCCTATAAGCCTGACTAGCCTGGTCTGCAAAGCTATGGAGCGTATCTTCATGGAACTCATAAGCAATGACATTGGGAACCTCCAGACACTGGATCCTACCCATTTTGGCTTTGTTAAGGGCAGATCTTGCCTCTTGAACCTGCTCAACTTCTTTGAAACAGTTACCAAGGCCATAGATGCAGGGAAGGTAGTTCACACAGCCTACCTGGACCTCGCAAAAGCCTTCGACACAATACCCCACTCAGGCATCATAAATAAGATCACCAGCTTAAATATCAACCTGTATGTCACAAGATGGGTTGCAAACTGGCTTAGGGATAGAACCCACATGGTAAGAATCGCAGATGCCATGTCAGACTCTAAACCAGTTACAAGTGGCATCCCACAAGGCTTAGTCCTGGGACCTCTCTTGTTCGGTATATATTTATCTGAGGTACAGGCTAACATGGGAGGACTATGGCTGACCAAGTTCGCAGATGACTGCAAACTGGGTGCCATAATCGAATCTCCGGCTGACACAAGCATCCTCCAAAAGGGTCTCACAGAGATGGATAACTGGTGCCAGAGCCATGGCCTAAAGCTAAATGCCAAAAAATGCATAGTCATCCCGTTTGGGAAAAACAAAGTGCCCACAAATTACCACATAGGTGGTAATCCATTAAGTACAGAAGAAGTAATTAGGGATTTGGGGACCCAAGTAGATGGTAATCTCTCCGTTGACAATCACGTGGCCAAAGTGGTTAGAAAGACCTTCTATATAGCCCACCTTATCATGAAAGGGTTCACATCTAGATCAAGAGAGGTCATTGTGCCTCTCTACTCATCAGGCCCATAATTGAATACAATGCCCCATTTGGGATGTATCTTACCCGACACCTGCAGCAACTGGAAAGACCCCAAAAATACCTCACCAAGAAGATCAAGGGTCTCAAACAGATGCCCTATGCAGTTCGGCTAAAAAAACTCCAGCTCTACTCAGTTGCTTACCGCCTACTCAGAGGCGATCTGTGCCTGATGTATAAAGCCATGTCCAACCCAGAACTAATGGACATGCTCCACCTCAGGAAATCCAAATCCCTTAGAGCTACACACTCCAGGGACTCAAACCTCAGCACAGAAATAAATAGGACATGCTGGAGGGACAGATTCATATCCCAGAGGCTCCCCTCACTCTGGAACAAAATCCCAATCCATGTTAGGCAGAGCCCCTCATTAATCCTCTTCAAGAGAAATCTTGACGAGTGGATGGGAGACCGTAAGTTTACCCCTGGGATCTCTTCTGTGTCCCTGCTGGACAGAGGCACAGTAAACTAATCCTTAAAAGGGCCATCTTCTGTGACCTACTAACAATAGGCACAGTCAACTAATCTAAAAGGGTGGCGCAAGCCAAACACACTCTGGCTAGGCTTATAAATGCCCTAGGGCAGATAGCCTAGTATCAACCTATGAATCTATGAACCTATAGGTTCAGTAAGTGTTAGTGGGGTAGAGTATGAAATCCCTAGTGTCTGTTATCAGCTCTTCCTGCCTCTATAGCAAATGACCAAAACATGCTATTTATTTATTTATTTGACATTTGTTAACCGGGTTAGTCCAGCTGATCCAGAAGCCATTTTCAGTGCAGACCCAAGGAGAAAAGCTCCAAATACATGTATATGTATTTGGACAGGCGAGCAAAAAACTGAGGGTAATGCTAGAAGTCTAAATCTCAAAATGCACTAACTCGAGGCACTCATTAAAATGGAGAAGATCGATATCAGTGCAGTGAGACCTGATTCAAGGTTCCAGAGTGCACCCCTGCAATACCAGGCTATAACTCATACCACACTTTTCAGCCATGTAACCTGGACCAGAACACCAAAGGTGGAGGTGTGTCCATATTCATTAAAGATATCCACACCTCCAGGCTAGTTGCTCAGCATAATGCATCCGAGGTTATCCAAGTGCAACTAACTCTGGGCAAAACTGCAATCCAAATAGTAGCTTGCTACAGATCCCCACCATGCACCAAGATTCCCACTCCTCTTTTCTTGATGTACTGGAAAATATTAGGGTTCAGCCAAACACCCTAATAATGGGCAATTTCAACTATCCCACCATTAACTGGGAAAACTACTCATGTACCAACTCATTCACACAACGCTTTCTGGAATTCATAAACTCCAGTGCCCTGGATCAACTTATCCACACCCTCACCAGGGGCAACAATATCCTAGACCTAGTCATCACCAACATGAATGACCGGTGTTCCACACCTGAAGTCAACTCCTCGTTGGTCCGATCCGACCATAAACTAATCACCCTTGATATCCACATCCCACCCCCACCCCACATTAAGGAAACCATGGTAAAAAAAATTCTCCAAAGCCAACTTCATGCTTCTTAAGACAGAAGTGGTGATCTTCATGACACCCATGCAGATGGACAATACAGTCACAACTGCTGAATCCTACACAAATGCACTCTATAAGCACTTACATGAGTGCATGGATCGTGCTATCCCAAACAGAACCAAGACACTATCCTCCACAAAAAGGAAGCCAATCTGGTGGTCCCCTGCCATAAATAAACTGTACAACAGAAGGAAGAAATTGTTACAAAAGAGAGTAAAATCCCATGAGTGGAGGAGCTCCCTGGTCAGTCTCAGTAAGAAGCTGAGATCCCTTATAAGATCCTCCAAAGCTAGCTACGAAAACAAAATCACCACTGATTCCAAGGACAACCACAAAGCATTCTATAGCTAGGTCATGAATCTCAATGGCTACACCCAGATCTGCTCTGAGTTACAGCACAACGGCACAAAAATTACAGAACCAACTGATATTGCCAACATCCAGGCAGATAGGTTCAGTGCTAATTTTACCCCTCACCCCTAAAAGGGCCCATATCTATACAGGAAGAATGTCCTGTAATCACAACTATGCAGGTAAAAGCTGCACTCTCTAAAGCCAAAAACACAGCATCCATGGGACCGTACAACATCCCAGGCTGCATTTTACATGAACTTCAGAACGAACTGGCTCCCCACCTAAGCATCATGTTCAGTCATAGCCTCACATCAGGCTTTGTGCCCACTGAATGGTGTACAGCAACAGTTATCCCACTCCACAAAGGGGGAGCCACCACTGATCCCAGGAACTATCGCCCTATTAGCCTGACGAACCTGGTCTGCAAGGCCATGGAACGTATCATCATGGAACTCATAAACAAAGACATTGGTAACCTCCAAACTCTGGATCCCACCCAGTGCCTCCTGAACCTGATCGACTTGTTTGAGGCAGTCACCAAAGCTGTAGATGAGTAAGGTGGTTCACACAGCCTATCTTGACCTCGCCAAGGCTTTCAACACCATCCCCCATTCTGGAATTATAGCTAAACTCACTAAACTAGGTATAAATCCCTATGTCACAAGATGGGTTGTCAACTGGCTCACTAACAGAACCCACACTGTAAAAGTTGCACACTCCAAATCTGACCACAAACCAGTGACAAGTGGAGTACCACAGGGTTCTGTCCTGGGACCATTCCTGTTTGGTATCTACTTTTCTGAAGTACAGGCTAACACAGAAGGCCTCTGGCTAATGAAGTTCGCAGATGACTGCAAACTAGGAACCACAGTAGAGTCCCCAAATGATGTGGAAATCCATAGAAGGGCCTCGCTGAAACAGATGCCTGGTGTCAGAGCTATGGCCTCAAGCTCAATGCCAAAAAGTGCATTGCCATCCCCATTGGAAAAACTCTGTACCCATGAAGTAGTACATAGACAGCAGTCTACTTAACACTGAATGTGTGATAAGAGACCTTGGGACCCAGGTGGACAGTAGCCTGTCCTTTGATAGTCACATCGCCACAGTAGTCAGGAAGTCCTTCTATGTGGCACACCTCATCATAAAAGGGTTCTCATCCAAGAAAAAAGAGGTCATTGTTCCCCTCTACTCGACACTCATTAGACCCATTATAGAGTACAATGCCCCTTTTGGAATGTACCTCACAAGACATCTGCAGCAGCTGGAAAGGCCACAGAAGTACCTCACAAAGAGGATTACTGGCCTCAAACAGATGCCCTACACTGACCTTCTCAAAAAACTCCAGCTTTACTCCATAGCATATTGCCTACTGTGAGGTGATCTCTGCCTAACATACAAAGCTATGTCAAACCCAGAGCTGTTGGACATGCTACACCTAAAGAAATCTCAATCCCTCTGAGCTACATGGTCTAGGGACATAAACCTTGTCACCACAATAAACAGGACATGCTGGGGGGATAGATTCCTATCCCAGAGACTTCCCATACTCTGGAACAGGCTACCCATCTATGTCAAGCAAAGTTCTTCATTAGCACTCTTCAAGAAAAATCTTGATGAGTGGCTGGGAAATAGGAAATACACCCCGGGGATCACTTCTGTGTCTGTGCTTGACAGTGGCACAGGAGGAAAATAACTTTCTTGGGTGGCGTAAGCCAGGGAACCTTGTTGGCTAGGCTTACGTAGGACCTCGGGCCGATAGCCTAGTACCTACCTATGAACCTATGAACCTATGAATATATATATATATATATATATATATATATATATATATATATATATATATATCTATGGATCTAGGACGTTTGCTCGAATGAACAAATGTCAGAATCCATAATAACTGAGCACACTTTAACGAAAGCGCTTTTATCTAAAAAGCGCTTTGGTTAAAGTGTGTTACAAAAAAACCCCACTACATTAACATTTTAGGAGGGAGACTTCAACCACCTGCACCCCTCTAAGTGGGGGGCTGTGTCCCTCACACCTCCCTACTTTAATATTCTCCCTCTGAGACAGCACTACAGTGGGGAAAAGGGAAATTTCCCTTACCCCCACTGTAGTACAGCCTCGGCAACAGGCATACTTACGTGAAAGTGCTTCTTCGGTGAAATGCACTTTCGTGTAAGTATGCCTGGCCGTTTGGGTTTCAGTCATTTACTCATTCGAGAAAACATCCAGAACCTATCTCTCTCTCTTTCTCTCTCTCTCTCCCTCTATATATATATATATATATATATATATATATATATATATATATATATATCTATGGGTCTACCTGACATGGTCGACAGTTCATATGGTCGACAGTTCATTTGGTCGACAGTTCATTTGATCGACATGCCCCCCACACACCCCCTAACTATATATATCAACTCCAGGGTCGCACAACATTGGGGAAGGGGGCAAATCTGCTTGTCGACCAAATGAACTGTCGACCAAATGAGTGTCGACCATATGAACTGTCGACCATGTCAGGTAGACCCATATATATATATATATATATATATATATATATATATATATATATATATATAGATATATATATAGATGTATACATATATATATATATATATATATATATATATATATATATATAGGTTAATAGGTTCATAGGTTAGTACTAGGCTATCGGCCCTAGGGCCTATACAAGCCTAGCCATAACAATTCCCAGGCTGTTTCTTCCCACAATATTTACTTCCCTGGACCCCTGTCTAGCAGGGCGACTGATGTGATCCCCAGGGTGAATTTCCTATCTCCCATCCAATCATCAAGGTTCCTTTTGAAGAGGGCCAAAGAGGTGCTCTGCTTGACATGTATGGACAGTCTATTCCAGAGTCTGGGGAGTCTCTGCATTAGGAACCTATCCCTCCAGCATGTTTTGTTCATTGGGATGACAAGGTTTAAATCCCTGGAGCATGTGGCTCTGAGGAATTGGGATTTCCTTAAGTGTAGCATGTCCAACAACTCTGGGTTTGACATGGCCTTGAATGTTAAGCAGAGATTGCCTTTGAATAGACGATATGCGACAGAGTATAGCTGGAGTTTTTTTAGACAGTCAGCACAGGCCATCTGCTTTAGGCCTGTGATTATTTTAGTGAGGCATTTCTGTGGCCTTTCCAGTTGTTGCAGATGTCAGAGTCAATGAGGGATTTTATTCCATTGAGAGGTACATACCAAATGGGGCATTGTGTTCTATAATGGGTCTAATGAGGGATGAGTACAGTGGAACAATGACATCCTTTTTTCTCGATGTAAAGCCCTTAGTGATGAGGTGTGCCACATAGAAGGATTTCCTGACTGTTGTGATGATGTGGTTCTCAAAGGTGAGACCACTGTCCACCTGTGTCTCTTAATCTCTTATCACACTTTCAGTGTTTAGTGTACTGCCACCTATGTGGTAATTCACGGGTACATGTTTTTTCCTAAAGGGGATAACTATACATTTCTTGGCATTGAGCTTGAGCCCATGGCTTTGGCAATAAGCATCTGTTTCTGTAAGGCCCTTTTGTAGAATATCCACATAATTTGGGGATTCAATAATGTCTCCCAGTTTGCAGTTATCTGCGAACTTTGTTAGCCAGAGTCCCTTAGTGTTGGCCTGTACTTCAGAAAAGTAGATGCCAAACATGAGCGGTCCCAGGACTGAACCCTGAGGTACTCCACTTGTCACTTGTCTGGAGCTGGATTTGGAGTCGGCTACTTTTACTGTGTGGGTTCTGTCAGTAAGCCAGTTGGCAACCCATTGAATGACATAGGGATTAATGCCCAGCTTAGTAAGTTTATCTGTGATTCCAGAGTGGGGGATGATGTCAAAGGGCTTGGCGAGGTCCAGATAGGCTGCGTGGACCACCTTACCCTCTTCCACAAGTACAATAAAAACATGATATCTAAAAAATCAATACATAGTAGTTGCAGTTTTGAGTTTACAATTAAACAGGTAGTAGGTATCACTGTGTGAATACAACATCAATTTACATCTGAATAAAAATCTCTAGACTGAGTGCAGTAAAAAAATTATGATTGAGACTCAGTAATCAGAGGACTATGTAGTTGGAAGTAGCCTAAGTGAAAGTAAAATTGGAGATTTAGTACTAGTGTAGTGCAGGAGTATGAACCTCAAGTTACATTGTATGTGAATACACTGTATATACAGGGAAGATAGGATGTGGATATCCTAAGTAGAGACAATATACTCTTCCTAACACTAGTTCTGCAAAAGTCACATTTTATTGAATCTAATAAAAATCAAACCTAAAATTAAAGCCCTGGGTAGTGTTAAAGCCAACCCCCACACCATTCATATAATGAGGTTTGCCCCTGTAAACTCTTATTTAGTATAATCTCCTCTGTAGTCACACAGCCTCAGGGCAAGTTAAGCATTTTTGGTAAAAGTGGCGTTACAGGACCCATTGTTGCTCTAACAATGAACAGTATATTACAGATACCCTTACATTAGGATGTAATAAGTATCTTTTCTAGCATCCTATAATCAGTATATCCATTGCCCTGTATAGTGATGAAAGGTATTTAAATGTGGTTCAGCTATGTTGATCACTAATCACTTATTGCTAAGATATTTTGTGTAGATATTCGTTTAGTGTGTGGGTGAGTGAATCGATGCACAATAAAAGCCATTTTTAGGCAGTTCTGACAGTTCATATTTTTAAACATATTTTGAGGAAAAAAAGTATCATAAATAATGAGCTAAATGCTGTTTTACAAGTCTAAACTTATGGCATTACAATGCCTTGAAAATTACCTTTGCTTTGTTTTGGTTCCTGCTTGTCTGAGCAACTGATCCTTATATTTAAATACAGCAAGAGCATGCGCCTATGTTGTCACCTCACAGTAAGACGTTGCCTGTTCGATTCTCAGCTAGAGCGTCTTCTGTGTGGAGACATGTGTGAATGGGCGTACCTTCGTTGAAGGTTGTGCATCAGGGCTGGCAACTCGGCACATGTAAATCTACTGCCAATCATTAGTAGACCAGAGTGCCGCTGTGGCGACCCCTAACCGGGGAAAGCCGAAAGACATTTATGGATGATTCAAAATAAGTTAGGTTGTAAAAAGCTTGCGTACTGTAAGACAGACCTCCAAAGGTTTTGTCCTATACTAAGGAATGTATTCTTGTACAGTTATGGGGCAGAGAGGGCAGATAGGGCAAGTGAAGAAGACAGGAAAGTGTGACACTTGAGATGGTTGGAAGTAGAGAATAAGAGATAGAGATGGATAGTAGTTTATACTGAGAAACTTGAAAATGCCTGATGTATAAAATATAGTTCAGGTACTGCAGTGCTGCTCATATATGGGGGAAAAGCTTAGCAAGCCTTTTATGTTAACACACAAGAATTTTAATTGAAAAAATAAATAAATAACCTTGATTCTTAAAAATTATACAGCTAAAGTGATATTTATAAATAAACAGAATTATGCATTATGCCTTCATATTTCTTTATGCCAATGAATATGTTACACTACAAATGTACCCCAACATTACTGTAGTAAGGTATAATTTATCCTTCCAAACCTGTAATTTGTATCTCTGATTTACAATTATTCATTGGTTTGACTGGACTGTGTGTTTCTGTAATATATTGGGTGCAAAGAGCTTAGATGGTGTAGTGGTATGTTGTTGTGGTTGTAGTGCACAGCGTCCCTGGTTTGAGACTTGGAAGAGCTGATTATTTTAGAGCTCAGATGGTGTAAAGTTACATTGCAATGAACATTTGCACTAGGTCAACATAAATGAGGAAATAGATCATCCAAGCAATGTTAGTGAAGTCAGACCCCAGCCACGTATCTTAAGTGACACCCACTCCGTGAGGCTGACAGTGGCCTATATTCCTATAATCTAATTTTTTAGCACAACAAGGTACACATTGAAATAAATAAAAACAATAGTCACTGGTGGATTATTATTGTGATTAGTAAAAGACATTTAAATAAATAAAAACAATAGTCACTGGTGGATTATTATTGTGATTAGTAAAAGACATTGAAATAAATAAAAACAATAATCACTGGTGGATTATTATTGTGATTAGTAAAAGACTTGCACATCCCCTGCATTACCAACTGGTCCTCAGCCTACTAGCATCATAATTTATTTATTTATTGCTTCTGTTTACTGGGAAAGTCCAACTGGGGTCAGGACCCATTTTCAATGGAGGCCCAGGGGAAAAAAGCTCCATTATAATGCAGTACAACTGATGACTGACAATGACGTCCAACATAGACACTTTACACTTAAGCATCAGACGTGGTAATTTTATACAGTTTATACACAAACACGGAGAGCTAGAAATCAGTGGTGGAATTATATACAGGCAGGCATAGTCTTATAATGGCAATTGTTCATTACATTACTGAGAAAGTATTCAGACATATTGTAGGTTGTAATTTTACATACTTACCTGTTTTAGAAGGTAAAACTTAGTTTGACTAAGGGAGCAGTTAGAGGAGAAAGGAATATGATTTAATCAGGCTGAGAGCATTTGCCGTGCTATAGTCGAGTAGCTGTGTTTTCAGATGAAGCATAAAAAAGTTTAGTGAATATTCTTGTCTAACTGTTAGCCAGGGTAAAGCCAGACATACTCTTTATACTCTATAGAGTATTGTTTCTTTCTGAGCATCACTTAGAAAAGTATAACTTGTTCAGGACATGGTATGTCAATGACTATATAAATAAAGATCTCCAACATATGCTTGCTTGCAAAGAAGACTGATAATATAAAGGCAGTATCTTTAATGGGTTCAAGGGGAACAGCTGCAAATGTGGCATGCATTCATTAAATGTTTGGGAGCCACATTTCAGGAGATCTGCACATTTCTTTTAATGTCAGGTGGGCTGAGGGCAGCAATAAGAAATTATGAGTACAAAATGGAATTCTCTGGCCACAAAGTCTTGTTAGAGTAATTAGAGGAGACTAGTTAGAACACAAAGTCTTGTTAGAGTAATTAGAGGAGACTAGTTAGAACACAAAGTCTTGTTAGAGTAGTTAGAGGAGACTAGTTAGAACACAAAGTCTTGTTAGAGTAGTTAGAGGAGACTAGTTAGAACACAAAGTCTTGTTAGAGTAATTAGAGGAGACTAGTTAGAACACAAAGTCTTGTTAGAGTAGTTAGAGGAGACTAGTTAGAACACAAAGTCTTGTTAGAGTAGTTAGAGGAGAGTAGTTAGAAGAAGAAGACTGGCTTAATCAGGTGGAGATCATATGGAGTGCCATGAGGTGAGTAGGTGTGTTTTAGCTGAAGCTGAAAGACTTTAGTGAAGGTTCTTGTCTGTTAGAATGAATCAGAAAGTGTTTTCTTCACTAACTCTATCGTCTCATTCTTTCCTTACATGCCAACTCCGTCTGACATAGCACAGACAAATATATCAGGAGAAGTCCATTTGGATTATAGTCTCTTGTGTTAAATGATAAAATGTGTATACTGACTGAACCTGGGAGCTTTGCAAGGAAACCGTTAACACTGGACCGATGAAAATGCACAAAACTAAAGAATGATGAAAAAAAGAAAGCCAAAGCCTTTAAGGCCTCATATTTACAGGATGCCATCATCTGAATCTGAAGAAAGTGTTTAATCATATTTCCATACTTCATTGAGTATTAATGCGTTTTCATTAATCTAAGTGGTGCATGTTATTTTAAAAGGTGTTATACTGCAGATTGACCTGGCGTGCTGCCTTGTTGAAGTGATGTTTCACAACCAAAACGTCTTCCTATATTGCAGTCTATGGTTACATTCTCCGACACAGTAAGGTCACATGTTTTGTCCTTTCTGTCCGTTGACATACAGCGAAAATACTCTGAATTAATGTTGTATTTCAGTGTCCATGGAAACAGCATCAGATTATTTCTTTTTAATGATTCTCTGGATTTATTAGTATCAAGTTAGTAAATAGACTTTTACAGAAGTAAATACTTGTTAAGCTATTACTTTTAGTTACACCTCTGAGCTTTCATCCTAGCTACTTTTGCCACTATATTAGGCTGAAGTACCAAATGGCCTATCATTCCGTGCTTCTTCTAATTAGGTGGGACTGATACCTCACACTTAAACTGACTTGGCATTGCTTCCAGGAAATATGCATCAATTTCCAATTGGAATACGTGACCTCATTTGTTTGTTTTGTTAAGGCAGTGAACACTTAGATGATTTAGTTATCCATCCCCTACTTACTGACTACATCACAAAAAGAATACCACTGCTATCTAGCCACTGTTGCAACAGATACCAAAAAGAAGTAATAGTTTAAGGGAAAAGGACACCGTATCATATCTCAACTCATTGCGATGGATGGCTCAGCAAAATTTACCCCTTTTTTAAATGTTAGCAGGAAATGGTATTTGTTTTCCCCTGACAAATATGCTTGGTGTCTACCATTTTGGGAGGGAACACTTTTAATAAGCATTGTTTTCAATGAGTGGGGAAGTACCTTTTGGGAAGTCAACCATCCTGGCTAATTACCATGTTGATAATACGCCCCTACCAATGAGTGGGGAAGTACCTTTTGGGAAGTAAACCATCCTGGCTAATTACCATGTTGACAATACACCCCAAGAGCCAACTTAGTGGTCAGGGATCTGAGTGCACACAGACAGTAGCCTTACCTCCAACCACCATCTGGCCACAGTGGTGAGGAAATTATTTTATATTTAGCAACTTATAAGTAAGGGCATGACATATAGGTCCAAAGAGGTCATTATCCCACTGTTCTCTGCCCTTATCAGACCAATCAGAGAGTGCAATGCTCCCTTTGATATGTACCTGACCAGGCATATGCAGCAACTAGAGTGACCTCAGACACGCCTGGCTTCCCATCCATGTGAAGTGGAGTTCGACTATTACCCAATTTAAGTGCAACCTAGACTAGTGGATGGGAATAGGACATTTACCCTGGGCCTGGCACCCATGTCCCTTATGGACAGAGGTAGCATATTAATGCTTGGCCCTTGATGTCTGATTTGGACACAGGACATCATTATTCTTTTGGGAAAACTTGGCTAGACTTAGAAAGGCCTCCTGGGTCATTAGCCTAGTAACAATCTATGAATCTAAGTAATAAATGCTCCAGTCCAGAACCCATTGTAAAGACAGCTAAATGGTATGTAGACATGTTTCAGAATCTTTCCAGACATAAAACAGGATGATAGGATTTTAAATCATGACTTGTTCATATACTATACTCTTGAGTTGAATTTTCGGTACTTATGTATTATCGCAACCACATTTGTATGGTTGGAAACTTTGCATACTACAAGTGAAACAAGGGCATTTAAGACTCAGAAAACATCCTCAAAGTGTTTCTTAATGTCACATTACATTGCTTAACTATCAGGACCACAGTAAGTTGCACACATACACAGGTAATTTGTATCGCCAGTTACACAACGTCATCATATGCGATGTAGCAGTGCTACCATTACCTGCTGTCATCGCAAGCAACTTCCAAAGCTGCCAGCGTTCTTCCCAGCGTTTTTTTTTTCATTTCAACTTTACTGTCTACCTCAAGCAATGCTGACCACAAGTCACATGGCAGGTACCTAATTCAACATACCAACATTAATAGAGAACAGGCAAGGAAGCACGCAGTGGCAAAGTAAGAGCCACACACACTTTCCTTGGGGTTCTATCTTTGAAGGAGCTAAGTCTGAACAGAAATGCATGCTGTTATTTACTGACAACACTACTTAATGAGAAGTTGAAATGTAAGGTATGCTGGAAGTGTGAAACAAGGGGAAAGCATACTAAGTCTGAAATAGTGGTTCTTTTGACCATTCTCCATGCGCTGATGTACAGCCACCTCAGAGGTTTGTATGCGAGTAATAGGAATGTAGGGGCACAGACCCCCCCCCCCCCATGACAGGGGCTGCAATGAGGAAGTTCCCTGCAAGAAAAACTCATTGAAATTGCAACAACAAAGTTCAAAATTCTACATGTTAGAAACATCCCAGTGTTGGCACTCATTATATTATGTCACATGTCTGATAGTGGTCCATAAAATACAGGCTTTAAGCAAGACCTTTCTACTGTTCTCTTTTAGTTGACAAAGTAGTAAAGGCAACTGCCTCCATAATATTAAGAACAAAAATTATTTTAAAGTACAATTACGTGAGTTTGGTTTTAATATTATAGCATGCATATAAATACTTTATATATGATGGAAGTTTTCAATAAATTTTTATATTTGCTATGAAAATTGTCAATTATGAATGTGAAAAAAATATGAAATTAAATGTAATCTAAGTATTTATAGATATCTTAAAGTGGATTAGTAGCATTTCATGTATATATACAACTACAAAAGAAATAATTACACTTTATAGCTTACTCTTCATCTTAAATGACAGGATTCTTTTTTGGGGGGGGTATCTTCTTGTGTAATAATTTACCCCTGTAAAATCTTCAGTAGCTAAGAGAGAGGGTCTTATCTTTATTTGCTCATTTTCTATGTTGTATTACCACTGATTATGAACTGCTTGGCATCCAACTTTAAATGCTTTTCTTAATGGCTTTCTGGGAAGTCGTAACAGTTTAAACAAATTTCTAGCTATGTTGTTAGCATACATGTGGATGAGCCTGCTTAACAATTTATAATTTCAGATTGTACTTTTTTTTAGGCCTTCCATGTTAAAGATTACTTTGGTATTCAGCAAACACAAAACCCTCCATCAATTTTCAATGTATCTTTTCTCCCATTAACACTCATTGGTGGGGCCAGAACCTATCTACCTAGTGGTACGAAACACAGGGCTGTTTTTGGACAATGAAGGTCCAGAGCAGAGGCTGAGTATAGGACTTTCATACGGAGCATGGGTCAAATGTTACCTTATACTGCCAGGGATATGGGGGATAACCAGGGTTCCAGAAGCTCTGGAGGGGTCTAGATGTTCTGTGATGCACTGTATGTCTTTTTAAAGTTGCCAAAAGAATCTCAAATATCTGCATGCTTGTCAAAACAACTAAAACATTAATACGATAAAAAACAACAGAAAATGTTAATTTTTTGAGAAAGAATGCCCTTTTTGGTCTCATTTCATAAGAATACACTAATGCTATGCTTCAAATACATACAGTGTTTGTCAGCCCTAAGTAATGCAAAATGTGTACATATGTTTGGAACTAAATGGCCAAAAACAAAACATCCAAATGGTTATATCACACCGAAAGAAAGCTTAGCAATATAGTGATGCAACTCTGAAACCATATGAAATATTACAGCACATTTCTTATGAAATATTACAGCACATTTCTTAGGTTACTTCATGATTCTTGGCTATACAATGCATTTAGCTGGTGATTCTAGTCATAACAACACATACATAACTTTTATCTTTGTGAAATGTATTTTACTGTATACGAGTGGGGTATGTTCAGAATTCAAATGACAAAGATGTCCTGTTCAGGGGCAGAAATAAGAATTTTATTTCTGATGTAATGACAACTCAGTAAAACATTCTTGGCTATTACTATAATCTGCATGCTAAGCAGACGTTTGATACAGCACCCCCATTGACACAACACCCCCAGTGGAAAAGAAGTATAATGCAAAACATCTGCAGTGAAGGCCTATGAACCAGTGCATGTGATATTTACTTATAAAAGACCATTCTCCAATCTCCCTTTGAGATTTAATTTGAATCGTTCTAGAGCTACAAAATGCACATAAGACTGCTATTCTACCTGTAGGGACTCCAGTATTGTAGAGTGATGAATTTAGCTTTATACTTGCTTAAGACTCTGGCATGTTATAAGCAGAAACAGAACAAGCTTTTCTGTTGAAGTACATATTTACTTCTGATATAATGAAAAACTGTTACATATATATCTGTACATTTCAGCCTGTGTTTTGTACAGTGTTGAAATAGTTCCTTTTTTGGAAAACAGGTACGATGTTAGTTTATGGCAAAAAAAATAAATAAATAACTTTTGAAACGCTCGATTTGCTATCTGCATATAAAAAGCCATATGTCCATTCTAAAGTAGGTCATAATGAAAAATTCAGGCAATTCTAAAACTTTCTCAAGAATGCTATTTTTCTTCCAAGGATTTCACCACATCTCAATCCTGATTTAAATTGCAACACACTGCCTTTGCCAGTAAATGAAATACAGACCTCATCTATATCCAGTAAAAGAAATATTACTCGTCTGGTTAAATATTTATGATTTTGTACTCTTGATGTAATGAAAGCACAATAAAGATAAATTCTGGAAATACGCTGCATTTTACCGTACTGCGCAGAAGTTGCATGCTCACACCTGATAGAAGCTGTGTGCATTGTCACCTGCAGTCTAATATATTCCATTAGCCATTATTGTCACTGGCAGAGACCACAAATACAGAGGTGTGTCCCTGAAACATAACAACATTTGCTAGCAAACACTTTTAAGAACAAATCCTTTTATTGAATTATAAACTGCAGTTAGGTTGTGCTTTTATAGTCAGAGGTAAGAGAACACATTGCACATTGGATTTCTGAATGCCAGGGCACAATTCATGGGAATGGTTTCCTTTTTGTCTTCTTCTTTGTAGTAACATTTTAGTTTTCACATATATGAAATCATCACCTTTACCGACAAGGAAACATTGGTATTCATTATTCTATATTAAAAGCAAAACATATGATTTTGTATATTAAATATTTGTCCCAGTGAGAAAAAGTGAAAATGCCCATGCTTGTTCTGAACTGAACCTAAAGACAGTCGCATTAGATAATTTGTGAAATTATAATAATAAAATAACAACATAGTATATTCACTGTGTATCTAAAAAGCTAGCAATTAGTGTATTTGGCTCCATTCACGCATATTCTGTCAAAGTGGAACGTGGCCTTTCTGGGAAAATACACCATCTTTGAATGTGAAGAAATCATATAAATGTAATGCCACATTGTTCTCTCAGTTCCCCCAATACATATCAATGACCATTCAACACTGATCACTCTCTCTTGTCACGCAAGCCATCTCTACTATCCCATCAATGTAGGCACTTACTGTGTGACTATTTTTCTTCCTCCATTTTTCATTCACCTACTTTACTCTCTGTAGGGTACTGGAAGAGCTGAATCCTATCTTGGCACTCAGTGGATGCAAGGCCAATAACAGTCTAGAAATGCCCCAATGTTTAGATTCAAACATAGTCTTTAGAAACTCTCACATTGGTGGCTATGAAGTAAATGCTAGATCAGAAGCAACAATGCAAGCATTACCATGCAGTTGGCATTCCAGGAATGTGTTCAGCATTTATTTATTATTTACCAGTAATTCGGAATCCCCAACAACGTTCTTAGGATTGCAGGTTCATGCTAGGCTGTTGACTGGATAGATCATTTCTAGCTTGGTCTCAGGTTCCTATTTCGTCAGCTTCCTACAATGCGAATTAAATACTTTTTAATTTCTTCCCCATTCATTGAGGAGTTAAGCGGCTAGACCAAGGGTGAATTTACAGCTTCCCATCCATTCATTCTGGCTGCATTTGAAGACAGTCAAGGAGCTACATTATTTTACATTTAAGGAGAGTCTATTCCTTAGATGAAGAATTCTTTAACAGAGAGAGAGAGAGAGATACAGGTATGTTTTGCTAGCAGGTCTTGTTTATGCTGTGTTGGAAGTTTAGTTCCTTTGAGCAGGTGTTTAAGGTGTTTGTTTTGCAGATGTCTAGGTAGTTACATATAACTGTGTCCTTTTAGGATTTGTAGGCAAGGCAAAGGACCCCTCAAAAGTCTATGAACCTATTATGTGCAGTCATCTCTAGCAAAGTATATATATATATATATATATATATATATATATATATATATATATATATATATATACATATATATATATATATATATATATATATATATATATATATATACACATATATATTTATATATTGCTTGCATCCCCTTAGAGTGACACCAAGAGCTATGTTAATGGTTAAAGTCAATTACCTTTTATTTGGGTTGTGGTGCCATTCTTGGTGACTTATCTTTTGTTTGTGCTGTTGTACCATTCTTGATGACTCAGTTGTGGTACCATTCTTGGTGACTTATCTTTTGTTTGTGCTGTGGTACCATTCTTGATGACTCACCTTTTGTTTGTGTTGTGGTACCATTCTTGGTGACTTATCTTTTGTTTGTGTTGAGGTACCATTCTTGGTGACTCATCTTTTGTTTGTGTTATGGTACCATTTTTGATGACTCACCTTTTGTTTTTGTTGTTGTACCATTCTTAGTGACTTATCTTTTGTTTGTGTTGTGATACCATTCTTGGTGACTCATCTTTTGTTTGTGTTATGGTACTTTTGTTTTGTTGTTGTACCATTCTTAGTGACTTATCTTTTGTTTGTGCTGTGGTACCATTCTTGATGACTCACCTTTTGTTTGTGCTGTGGTACCATTCTTGGTGACTTATCTTTTGTTTGTGTTGTGGTACCATTCTTGGTGACTTATCTTTTGTTTGTGTTGTACCATTCTTGGTGACTCATCTTTTGTTTGTGACGTGGTACCATTCTTGATGACTCACCTTTTGTTTGTGTTGTGGTACCATTCTTCGTGACTCACCTTTTGTTTTAGTTGTGATACCATTCTTCATGACTCTCCTTTTGTTTGTGTTGTGGTACCATTCTTGGTGACTTATCTTTTGTTTGTGTTCTGGTGCCATTCTTGGTGACTTATCTTTTGTTTGTGCTCTGGTATCATTCTTGGTGATAGTAGGATGGTACTCAACACTAGTTTCATACCAGCTGTGTACATATATCCTAAGAGTTCCATTGTGTCGCTCTTCATATGATTCAAAGAGGTGAGTCTGAAGAGATTCCCTCCTATGTGCACAGTGACCAGCTAATATACGCCCTTGGGGGAAATGATTTGAGGACTTTAGTGGCATGACATATTCTGGTGCTGGAGAGACAGTTTACTATCACCCTTTCCTTGCTCAGCCTGGGGAGTGGTGCCTGTCTCACTAAATTCACCTATGATTTGGACATTACCAGATGTGTCATCTCAGCCTTGTTGCCTTAAGTGCATTGACTTGCCAAGTGGGTGACCCCCTCCACACACACTTTTCTAATGTTTGTTATTGCCATAGGTGCTGTTTACTTGTAAGAGTATCACTGAGTATTGTGTTTACCCAATCTACATCTTGAAGGCCTTTGAGGTTTGGGTAGTAATTTCTTAAGTACATCAACCTTAGATGGCTTGTTTGCTGAATTATGGTCCTTGGCAATTGCCCAGTTTCCCGCCTTCCAGTGCCAGCCTTTATCAAGCAGAAAACAGTCCTGGAAGGGAGATCATCCTATTGCAGAGTACTCTGACTCATTTGTCTACACTCACACAAAAGTAAAGGCATTATTTAGCATCAAAATACACCCTTATATGAAAATCTGAACTAGATTAGTCATGAAAGTAGTAGTTTATGATGCAAGCCAGACAACAGAAAAACAACTGTTAACGTTCTCTCTACCTTGCTAAAAGATTATGATATAACCCATTTGTATACAAACACTTTATACTTGCAACCTAAAATATTATGTATCAAAAATGTTAACTTTTTACATTTGTATCATGTTTATGGACAGAGAACTGTAAGTAAACTCTAGTGGTTTACCTTTTATAGGGTCTATATTACATCAACGAACGATTAAATGTTCGAATCTTTAAAGGTCAACCTTTAGAGATCGAACATTTAAATGTAAAAAAAAAAAAAATTAAACAAAAAAAAAAAGAAAAAGGTTTTATCAGGGGACAAGCCCCCCTGCATCCCCAACACCCCCTGCTACTTAAATATACGAACTCCGAGATCACACGTCAGTGCACTACAGTGCGGAAACGGGAAATTTCCCCTTCCCTACACTGTAGCAAGATCTTGGAGTTGGTATATTTAAGTAGGGGGGGTGTGGTGGGTGCAGCCCCCCCCACATGGGGGGAGCAGGGGGCTTGCCCCCCTGCTTACACCCTTTGGTTTTGTTACTTCATTTTTTTTTATTTTTAAACATTTTTGAACTATTAAATGTTCTCTCTGTAAAGGTCGACCTTTATAGATTCGAACATTTAATTGTTCGTTGATGTAATATTGACCCCTTAGTATATAATGTCCCAGTTCTGCATATAGTGCCTCTAGTGGTAATGTTTAGTAGCACTACATAATATGAACATACAATCAGGTTAATGGTATGTTTAGCATTTTACAAGCACAAATGCCTCTGTGACATTTATTCTACAGTACTGATACTATGTTTCTGTTGATAGTTGTAAAATGGCTCACACATTGCCTTCCATTCCTTACTCGTTAGCCTGTATTTAGTGCATCTATGTTATTTCACATTCTGCTTTGTTCATTTTGGCTTAATGTCTAGTAATAGGTGAAAAGTGCCTTCTCTTGCTCAGCCCACCATCCTGGTTAACTCAGAATAATAAAATGAAATAATCAGCATGGCTTCTGTATGGAGATCTTACAAACTTGAAAGCACAGTTTTCAAACTGTGGAGGTTAAACATTCAAGGAGTTTCTTTAGCTTAGTTTGATTTGTATAAAACAAAGAACAAAGCAAACCACTCTTTAGTCTAACAAAAGTGTAATGAATGCACTGCTGTGTTGCATATTTTCCTTTAAGAAAGCCATTTGACTGCCCCTCATGGCTTTTTGGCATTCATCCTTGTTCTCTGTATGTCTGAGTGCACTTTGCTTGAGCAGTCAGCATTTGTCTGTAGGTTGGAAATATTATTTTATCTTGTAAAATGTCTTTGATGACAAGTGCCTTTTTTCATTTCCCATGCTCTGCTCACATTACATGTAACAAGCCAAGCAAGCTTTTCATGCAATGTTTGTGCTTAATTACAAGTAGTACTTATCCTTTGCCACAGTGTACTTTTTAACAAATCACCTCCTGTTTTATAACATATATACTTAACGCTATGCAGACTGTGGTGCACTATTGGTCTAAGGTAGTAAAAATGTTATATATGGTTTCAGCTAATGTATTTCCCTATATCATAGTGCTAATATTTTTGATTTATTTTTTATTTTCCCTCCCGCTGTTTAACAGTTGCTTAAGTCTTCTGTTCCACACTCAACCAGTATTACTATCAGGGTTAACTCGGTCACCCTAACTTCTGAGAAGGACCAGAGAAGGAATGATAGGCAAAGCTGCTGGACAAGGTGTCTTGGCTGGGCTAACAGCACTGACCATGTGGGATGTTCAGGGTGGTTGGGTGAGTTTAATAGTTTAAAATGAGCTCTGCTGATTATGGATTAATAAAAGATATGCAGGTCAGAGTAGCAACCAGCAAATACAGCTTGTGTGGAATATGACAAAGTGATGACAAAAAGATATTAGTGGAGTTGGTAGGTAAGTAGTAGAAAGAAATGTTGGCAGTTATCAAAAGATTAAGGCTATGAGTTGTTAAAGGTCTGCAATCCAGGATCTGATTCCCACAGTCTCAGTTTGCTAACTTTTTGAATCCGATCAAGGCACATAACCAGACAGTGTTCTGGGACATTCGAATCTGATCAAGTCACCTAACCAGACTATGCTCTGGGACAATCGAATCTGATCAAATCACATAACCATACAGTGTTCTGGGACAACTGGGAAATTGGACTAGGCTTCTCAATGGTCTCCTAGACTGTATGCCTAGTTAATATTCATGAACTATAAAAAAAGGAATATGAAAGAGAGGAATGTAAAAGATACAAATGAGAATATAAAGTGTAATATCTTCTTCTTAGATATCTGGTAGAGATAAATGAACCATGCATCCTCAGCAGTAGTGAAAGGCAGCAGTATAGAGGGAAAATGTAACTTCTTAGGTATGAGTGTGACCATTTGTTTGTTATGAGATATCTAAGAAGTTGGAATACAATGGAGTATGGTAGCGTTAAAGAGGATGCAGTGTAGACCAAAAACTGAGAAGGTCTGCTAAGATTAGGTAGGGATGATGAAGGAGAAATGATTGTGGAGAAGACACTATGGGCGGCAAAGGTAGGATGTGATGAAGGCAGCATGGAGAGAACTTGATGATGACTTGTTGGTGAGAAGGCAGGAAACAAGAAATGAGGAATGTAAACAAAGTGTGAGACGGTGAGAAAAGGAAGGCAGATACCTTGGCAATTTTATAAAGACTTGTCTAAAAGCAGGGGAGTGAAAGAATCAGAGACAAAAAAAAAACATTGGGGTGATTAGCTCGACAGGGAGGAAAAGAATCACATTATTTTCAAAGAGGAAGCTTCAAATGAAGGAAGAAGTGGATAGAGCAATAAAGTAATCGAACAATGGAAACTGTGGAGAAAACTATTTCCCAGTAGAGTCTTCCAAAGTGGTGAGAGTGAAACTTATCATGTGTTTACTGCATGTGTACAACAATGCTTTTTTAGGGAAATGCCTGTGTCCCTGCACCAAGTGTCAGTGGTTAAATTACCCAAGGTGGCATAGGAGAGATATTAAGTGTAACCTATGGTGTTTGAGAGTATTTGGATAAGATGGCGTCTATGGAGTGAATAACTTGATGATCAATAAGAGAACATTTGGTTGAGGGAAATGGGAGGAAGAGGAAGACTGATTAGTTGGAAAAGATAGTATAGATTGGTATAATGCTCTAGTTTGGTCCTCTGATGTCCAAGGCAGCCTAACTTATTTATTTGACATATATCTACTGGGAAAGTCCCACTGAGATAATATCCCATTTCATAGATTAGTAGTAGACTAACTGCCCTTGTGAGCCATTTTAAGCCTAGCCATCTATCTAAGAATCAAACCCTGCGCCTTGTGTCTGCAAGGTAAACACCTTAACCATTATACCAACCAGCAGTGGCCTGGGGAGAAAAGCTCCACCATGACATAATATGGTTACATTAGGCTTTGTAAAAACTTTATTTAACTGTAACCATATTATGTCATGGTGGAGCTTTTCTCCCCAGCTTCACTATATACAGTGCGAACCGATACATGCATAGTACAAATACCTGGACAAGTATAACAACCTGAAAATGAACATTGTCAATCTATAAATTATTCACAAGTTGCAAATCAATTCATAGAGATGACATTAAACACACTGAGTACACACTGAGGAACAGAGATGACTAGATTATATAGGATAGGCAAAAATATATTTGTTCCTTGTGAAAGAAACAGATTTTACTAATTCCTTCTCTCTGAACATCGTCAAAGTATGCTGCTGGTGGAAAAGGGGCTAGTTCATCCCGGGGTAGTGCAGGAGCAGAGCCAAGTTTTATTTAGCTAGTCTTTTAATAGTTGTTTGAAGCTGGAGATGTTAGAGGTAGATCTAATTTGCACAGGGATAGAATTCCACTTTTTTTAGTGACAAGAGTATGAGAAGAGACTTGACTAGAGGATTTGTAGGGTTTACATATGTGGAGAAGATACTGCTTATTAGATCATAGTAGTCTGTTAGGGTGACAGGAATGGATAATAGGAGTAAAATCAGTGCAGTCATCAGCTTTGTGAATAATGTTGTATGTGGAGATAAACTGGTGGTGAAATGCTGAAGTTCAAGATGTCATCAAAAGAAAGGAGTGCAGGAAAAAGTGGGAGATTGAAAAGATGGGCCATGCTAGGAAGGAATACTGGTTGGTTAACAAAGATTTATAAAGGTATAAATCCCTATGTCACAAGATGGGTTGCCAACTGGCTCACTGACAGAACCCACACTGTGAAAGTACCAGACTCCAAATCTGACTTCAGACCAGTGAGACAGATGCCTGGTGTCAAAGCCATGGCCTCAAGCTCAATGCCAAAAAGTGCATTGTCATCCCCTTTGGTAAAAAACTCTGTACCTATGAGCTACCACATAGGTGGTAGTCTACTAACACTGAAAGTGTGACAAGAGACCTTGGGACACAGGTAGACAGTAGTCTCTCTTTTAATAATCACATTGCCACAGTAGTCAGGAAATCCTTCTGCGTGGCACACCTCATCACAAAAGGTTTCTCATCCAGGAAAAAAAAGAGGTCATTGTTCCCTCTCCTCATCACTCATTAGACCCATTATAGAGTACAACACCCCTTTTGGTATGTACCTCACAAGGCATCTACAACAACTGGAAAGGCTGCAGAAATACCTCACAAAGAGGATTACTAGCCTCAAACAGATGCTCTATGCAGACCGTCTCAAAAAACTCCAGCTTTACTCCGTTGCATATCACCTACTCAGATGCGATCTCTGCCTAACATACAAAGCTATGTCAAACCCAGAGCTGTTGGACATGCTCCACTTAAAGAAATCCCAATCCCTTTGAGCTGCACACTCTAGGGACATAAACCATGTCACCACAATAAACAGAACATGCTGGAGGGATAGATTCCTGTCCCAGAGACTTCCCATACTCTGGGACAAACTGCCTATCTATATCAAACAAAGCTCCTCACTAGCACTCTTCAAGAAAAATCTTGATGACTGGATGAGAAATAGGAAATTCTCCCCGGGGATCACCTCTATGGCTCTGCTCGACAGGGGCAAAGGGAAATAATCTTCTTGGGTGGCGAAAGCCAAGGTACTTATTTGGCTAGGCTTATGTAGGCCCTAGGGCCAATAGCCTAGCACCTACCTATAAACCTGCCTATGAACCTAAAAGAGGCTAAGACAAGAGTTGCAGTAACAAAGAACAATGCATCACAGGGACTATAACAACATCTGGAAAGTGACTCAGTGGATGGCACAAAGAAACTATATCAGGTTTCAAGGCAAAATCAGAAAGATAAAGAAGATAGTTACGACACCCTTCAAAAGGGATGCCTGCAAAAATCTGATCAGCTGTTCACAGGACATTAAAGGCAGATGGAAGGAGTATTTCCCAAAACTTCTGAATGAAAAAACCCACAGAAGCTGTACTACCCCAGATACGGCCTATGAAGAGAGAAGAAGAGGATCCCAATCTAGAAGAAGTAAGAACAGCACTAAGGAAAACTAAGTCAGGGAAAGCAGCAGGTTCGGATGAGGTCACAGCAGATATGATAAAGATGCTGGGTGAGTTAGGGAGAAATCATTTCTGGGAGTACTCTTTGCAAAATGGGGAGAAATGTGTATCCCAGATGACTTGAGAATAAGCATACTAGTGCCAGTGTACAAGAAGAAAGTGGACAGTGACAACTATGGGTAGTATAGAGGTATCAAACTCCTATCACACTTCATGAAACTTCTGGAGAGTGTGATTTATAAAGGAATCTAGAAAGCAATAGAAAATAAGATGGGAGATGAGCAGTTTGGATTCAGATCAAGATGCAGCACAACTGACCTGGTATTTGCAGTGAAACTTGAGAAGAAGCTAGAGATGATATCATGAGGAAAGAGCCCAACTGGGCATTCCTAGACTTAGGTATTCCTATGGTAGTTCAAAGTCCCAGAAACATTGGTAGAATGAATACAGGTTATGTACAAGGGCCCAAAGACTCAAGTATGAGCAGTGTTTGGTCTCACAGAGGGGGTTCCCAGTGGGAGTGGGTGTGCATCAAGGTTCAGCTCTGAGGAAACCGCTGTTTGTATTGGTGATGGACTGTATTATGAAACAAGTTGGAGGGGACAAATCAACAAAGTTGTTGTATGCAGCTGAGGGAGCTAGAGGTGATGGAGATGAAGTGTCTGAGATGGATGGTAGGATTCACACTGTGGGACAGATGAAGAAACTTGGACATAAGAGCAGAAGCCAAAGTAGGTACACTTGCAGAAAAGGTCAAAGAGAACACATTACGGTGATTTAGATACGTGCAGAAAAGCTAACAGGACAGAGAGAAGAAGGCAAGAGAAAATGAGGATGTCCAGCAAAGAGATGGATGGATTGTGTCAGAGAAGACCTGCAACAGTCACTCTCGAGTGTCAAAGAAGGTAGAAGAGTGGATTGAAAGAGATAGATGACAACAACTGACATGACACTCTGACCCCATGTAGAAAATGGGAAAAGTGGGTTGATGATGATGATGATGATGATGATGCATTTTGCTCTCATGTCTGACAACCATCAAACCTCCCGCTATTAGAACTGATTTCTTTCATTCCCCTGTACTTGGTATCCCTAACATGAGGATAAGAACTATCCAGAGGTGCCATCATCAATGCAGCCGACATGTAAAACCTGCATCATCGCAGGAGAACACTAGCTTCCTCATGTGAATATGCATTCCTGTATACCCATATGGTAGGTTGTTGCTTCAGTGCAGATTGGAGAGTTAAACACAGGCCTCAGGGCTACTTCTTGCATCACTGCCTTT
Organism: Protopterus annectens; assembly: GCF_019279795.1. Classification (NCBI taxonomy): domain Eukaryota; kingdom Metazoa; phylum Chordata; order Ceratodontiformes; family Protopteridae; genus Protopterus; species Protopterus annectens. Next base: position 1,795,098,126 of record NC_056729.1, on the reverse strand, counting down.
TGTCCAAGGGGATTGTGCCATTACTGTGGCCCATGCAATTTTCTAACAAGCTATTACTGCTTTGTTTTTTGTCTTTGGGTAATAATCCTGAAGTTTAAATTTTATCCATGTAGTTTTCCACCTTTACTACTTTAACATTCCCAGTAAGTGTCACTATTGTTCTACAAGCCACAAATCTGTCTCACTTCATTTTTACTTAACTCTATCCATTTACTCCTAATAATAAAATCTCTTTCTCTTGCATATTTTCTTCTATAATATTTTTCTTTCAACTGCAGCAGAGATATTGCATTTTCATAATTTCCCCTGTTAATGTCATATCTTATTTCTCTCCAAACTTATGTTACACTTAAATCCTTTCAGACACAACACTTTCATATTCTTGGTCTTGCAGCTTCTTAAAATGCTAAAGAACTTTGTTATTGTTATGTAACTTCAAAAGAACCTACCATGTTACAGTTCGGATAGCCGTCCTTTATTTATTTATTTAACATTTGTTGACCAGGATAGTCCGACTGAGCTAAAGCCCTTTTCAGAGGAGGCCCAGGGATAAAAGCTCCACAAACAAACGCATTATACACACAGATGTCAAAGAAATAATCGTGCACATAAGTTACAGTCGTTGGCAGAAAAACCTAATATCAAGAGCTCTAGACAGAGTACCCAGTGAGGTACATCACAAGGATATGCAGTTTATCTGTTAATACAGTTTAACACAGCAATAAATGTAAATTATAATACTTTTGGCAAGATAACTGTCATAGAGACATAAACAACTGATGGTAAAAGCACTCAGTTTTCTTAAACTACTGTTACATGGCTAAAAGTCTATTCTTGCTATTATTTCCTTTTTTTCTATGCTACATTATATTTAATTAAATTGCCTATTTAAATTTAAAAAATTTAATACTTCACTGTTGTTATCCTGTTTTACAACAAGAGATCAGTCTAAAAATGATTTACTAAGATTTTTGCTCCAGCGTGGAAAACAAATTCTAATAAAAATAAATTATAAAATGACAATCTACATAAGTCATTTTTCTTTTCCATTGGTATTCTACAATCTTTTTCTCTAACCTCCCTACATGATGTTCACACTAACCAAAACTCTAGCACATTACTCTTTTCGAGATGCGATAACATATTAGTTCCTTTCTTTACCTTGTAAAGTATTCTGCGCCTCATCTGAAAATCTTGCAAACAACATATGTCTTCTTCTACCCTCTCACCCTATCAGTTTCTCTTCTTTTATAATCTTAATATTATATTATATTAATAAACACACCTTTTACCCTGGCCTTTCTTCCCCTTTCCTTTTTCCTACTGTCCATTTTTCATTTTTCTTTTAAGTACAGTCAACGTACCTTCTTCACTTTCGTTTTTCCAGTTTCTTTTAACTGCCGGAAGGTTTTATGCCCTACAATAACGGAAAGCTGTTTTTACCATGGGCCAGATTCCAAAAGACTTTCTCTCAGCCTGCTCTCAGTTTAAGTGTTCACTTACACTAAGAGCAAGTCTTTTAGAATCAGGCCCTTATGTTTATTAAATTAATAACACATTTCCAGATTCAACTGGCAATTTTTTTACATAGATTAATTTATTCTTTTTTCAGCATTTATAGCATTTTCATTATATTGAGTGTCAACAATTCCTTTGGTTATAGTTTCAGCTATTACAGGCTGTATTTCACAACTTCTCTTTGCTATATCTGACCAAAAATGTATATTTTGCAAAATGGTGTACACCTAGGTCCATGTTATTAATGAAAGTGACCTTTCCCTTTATTCAAAGAATGCACTGCACAAACCTAACTTCACCATCCACACCAAATTGCCTTTTTTGTAAATATTGTATTTAAAGGGTTGTCTTTTATAACACAGAAATTATCTGTCCATTCATTAACCATGATATTATTTTCAGTATTAATTTGTAATCATCATTATTTATTGATTTACTTATTTATTTATTTACATTTGTTTACTGTGAAATTCTGCATGGACACAGGTCCCATTTCAACGGAGGCCCGGGGATAATGATCCATGTGCAAAAATTGTGTTACAGTATAGATCTAGACAAACTATAAATAGAGCAGAATGTACATAATAATAAAATACAAATGAAGACAATAGATGAATAGAATCCTATAAATTAAAAAAAGAGATTTTAATGTATCTCTTTTTTTAATTTATAGGATTCTATTTACTTATTTACAGTTTGATGGAATAAGTGTAAATAGAAAAATATTATAATAACATTGGAGAGGCAGAAGTACTTAGGTCTAACATGCTCAGTAGCATGCAGTTAAGTGAGTTAATATTAATTAGTATTAATTAGTGTAGGAGTGATTTAGTCAGGAAAAGGGCAGAGCCAACAGTTTTAGATGAGACTTGAGTGCAGTCTTGAACTGCCTGCTAGATGATAAGGAGGTTATAGAGGAGGGGAGGTTGTTCCAAAGTTTGGATATCGCATAAGAGAATAAGGCTTCACCTGAGGAATTGTTGGGTTTGGTGACCACAATTTTTGCTGTTGGACCGTAGGAATTTAGAGGAGCAGTAAGTTTGGAGAAGGTTCTGAAGTGATGTGATTTTATGAGGATGGTTTATTAGTTTGTGGGCAAAAGAGAGTTGGTTTAGGAGAAGAAGTTGTGGGACTTCAAGCCAGTCTACTTCTCTTAATGTGTGGAGTGATGGCTATGGTAGGATGCATCAGTTGTAAATTTTGCTGTCCTATTAAACCAGGTTTCATGCCTGTTTGAGTTGGACTGTCTAAGGTTGGTAAATGCCGGTGATGCGTAGAGTAAGGTGGATATTAGTTGGGAGTAGGCAATAGAGGTTTTAGCTGCCTTGGTTAAGTAAGTTTGTTTTTATGAAGTGCACCAAGTTTTTTGTGTACTTTTTTCGTGGTAAGAGATATATGCACATCAAATTTGAATTTGTTGTCAATCTCCACACAAACAAGTTTGGTGCGATCTGAAGGGGAAATGATGGTATTGATCTTGAAGTGGGTGAGTGTTTGGTTGGATTTGGAGGGTTGGAAGATAAGGAGTTTGGTCTTGTTAGGATTTAGTAGAAGATGCGCATTATATAGCCAGGTTTCTACTGATGTAAATGATTTTTGTGTGATGTTTTGAAGTTCAGGTAGAGTGGGGGCACAGCAGATGAGGGTGGAGTCATCTGCATATTGTATGAGGGAAGCATGCTTTGTGGAGGTATGGAGATTGTTGGTGAACAGGGAAAATAGTAGAGGGCCGAGTATGGAGCCTTGAGGGACACAGAGGGAAAGGGGAAGACTAGGTGGTAGGGTGTCTTTCCAGATGACTGACTGTTGTCGGACCGTCAGACAGCTTTGGAACCAGTTGGTGGCAGAGTGGGAGAAGGAGAGATTACTGAGAATGGACAGTAGCATTTTGTGTGTTACCATGTCAAAAGCCTTAGAGAGATCAAGAAATATAGCTGTGGAGAATAATCTATTGTTTTTATGATGGAGGATAGTGTTGGTGAAAGAGAGCAAGGCAGTAGTTGTACTGTTATGTGGCTTGAAGCCATGTTGGGTTTTGGAAAGGAGATTGTTAGTGAGGAGGTGGTGAAATACCTGAGAGTTAATGGATTGCTCTAGGATCTTGGAGAGCAGGGAGAGGATGGCGATAGGGCAGTAATTGGAAAGAGCAGTGGAGGAGCTTCCCTTTTAAGGGGAATGATGTGTGAGATTTTCCACAGAGAGGGTACATAACCTACTGATATGGATCAGTTAATTAGTATGGAGATAGGATAGGCTAAGATATCTGCCATAATTTTAGGTATTCTGAGTGAAGGTTGTCAACTGCGGGTTTTGTGGGCTTACATTTTTAGAAATTTTTTAGTTAGTTGGTACAGAGGAAAAAGAAAAGGAGGGGGTAGAGAATCAGGGTTGGGAATGAGAGGGGTGGATGTTGATTGTAGTTGTTTGGCTGGGGATAAAATGGTTTCAGTGAAATGTTTATTGAAGGAGTCAGAAATACTGGTGGAGGTAGAGGGGTAGCTGCACCAGCGTTTTTCGTTCTGATAAATATCAGAACTTCTTCAGACAACCAACAACACTAGTTCAAAGCATTTTAAAACAAAGCACTAAGTTAAGGCAGATGTAAGCAATTACATTAATTGCTGTATCCCTTGAATTTAAAGTGATACACTCAAATAACTTCTTTTATGTAATACTGAACCAGAAGTTTTTTTTAAAAGCTTACCAAAATTGTCACAGCGTTTTACTTTTACCTTTGTTTTGGTGAATAAAGCAGTGTTTTTACAACTTCTGGTACTAAGTACATTGGATCGGATTATTACCGACAGTTACCTGAATTTTTGTACCTGCATGTGCCTAGCCTTTGGAGCTGACTTACCAACATTCTTTTCTTAGTTATAAATTATGGGACAAGCATTGTTAACATGTTGTTTTAGGAGGAATTAGGGGAGTGATCGCTGAGACTATCAAGTAGACAGCCAGTTATGTAGGAATGAGGATCCTTGTTAACTAGTATCCAATCAAAGATTGTATGTTTGTTGGGGGTTTTATTTATACAATTGGGTGACTATATTAGTTTAGAGAAACCATGTAGGTTAATGTGTATGCCTGGGTGGTCCTTAGTACAGGATAGCCAACTGATATTAAAGTCACCAAGGATGATGGTTTCTTGGGATAGAGAAAGATTGGCCCAGTTAAGAAAGTTTTCTAGGGGTAGTACATTTTGACCTGGAGGGATGTAGCAGCCAATGATATTGATAGTTTTATTTGGGTTGAGTTTGAGGTTGGTATATAAGATGTCTTCATTTCCAATTGGGAAATGTTTTGTTAAGAGTTTGGATGTTGAGGTGAGATTTAAACATAATTGATATACTCCCCCTTTCTGTGATACTCTTTCTGCAAGGAGTATGCTGTAACTGGAGGGGAGTATTCCCTCACTTTTTATGTGAGGTTTAAGCCAAGTTTCTGTTAGGATGAGAGGATATCAGGGGAGTAAAGATTTAGGGTGGCATGTAGATCTTGGGTTTTGTTGCATATGCTTCTAATGTTTAGACAGAAGATGAGGAGGTCAGATTTGTTTTTATTGGCAGTGATTAGGGAGTAGGGAGGTAATTTGAGGGGAGTTTGAGGCAGAGTTTGAGATGGAGGGTCCTGTGTTAGGGTGGATGTCTCCACTAAGGATTATTTTAGTGAGGGAATTAAAAATATGTTTAGCATATATTTTAAGGAGCCTGTTGTATTATAGGGATATTTTCTGCTTAAATGTTGTGGGTATTTGAGAGGGTGTATAGGGATGTAGTTTTTGGTGGCTGAGGAAATGTAGCTGTAGAGACGGAGTTGGTGTGTAGATGTAGTAAGCATGTGGTGAGACTGCAGGGGTGAGTCTATGATATGGCCCTGGTATGAAGTTAAGTAAGCAAGAAAAGTGAGGATAAGAAATGGGATCAGCTTAGTTAATAGCATGACTGTGTTAGACTGTATAAGTGGTAAACCAGAGGAGGGTGTACTATTGAGAGGAGTTAGACTAATTGCCCTGATTGGTCACAGATGGTGGGAGTGGTTGAAGGTTTTGATAAATGTGGATGAAGTGAGGATGGGTGGCATTTGGGGGTAGGGAGGGGCACGGTGTGAGCCCGTGCATCACATGGGTGAATGGAGTAGGGCCTAAAACCCCAAGCAAAGTTATACAAGGTAAGTGAAATTATCTTGTAATATTAGGGATAAGGAAATTAAAAATCTACCACTGGCCCAATCGAGTGTGCACTACCCTAATTAATATGCTATTGAAGTTGATTAAATCACAACATACTTTATTTTATTTTGTTTTTCTCTGGTAGGGTTAGACAGGTAGCAGTATGGTTGAAAGCTCGCCCAAGCAAAAAGTCCGCTAGTCTTGGTGGGCAGGGACCAGCAATTTCATCAGGTGAGCTGAAACAAACTGTAAGGGGAGATACAGAAGAAAAACATAGGTTAGGAGTCTAACTAGGGTAGGTAAGAAGAGAGTTACAAAACAGAAATAGTGCACTAAGAATATATTGTAAATAGAAGCATCAAACTAGATATCACTATTTCCTAGACAAACATGTTTTGTAGTAACACATTAGCAATTATGAAGGCAGTCAGACCAACAGCATAGTAGCTTACAAATTACTTGAAACAACTGCTGCTTGTGACAAAGTTATAAGTGAGTGAAAAGGAATGAAGTATAATTGCCAACTAATGGTAAGGAATCAATGACAGTTCATCAATTACTTGAGAGCAATATCGCACACTGGTAATTGCCAAGAATCTAGCTCTCAGCATGTACACATAATTACTACAATGGTACAGTTCAGAATATTATGCAGTTGGCTATAAACCACATATTTAGCAGTAAATAAGTAAACACGTGCTGTGCACTACAATACAGCTATCTGGTAACTAATAACTAGGACTGTATGGATCCTACACGTGTTTTCACTGGTTATTAGTGATTGTACACAATGTAAAGACTAAACCCACAAAATGCAGTTGAGCAATATGCTGACACTGAATACAAATAGTAAAACAACTTACATGGGAAGGGATGTGCACTCAATCGGAATGCCGTTTAAAAATAGCGCCTACAGTGGAGGAGGCAATGTAAACTTGGCTGGGGAGGAGCTATGATAATGCCAAATTGGACTAGGATTTAGACAGCCAAGTAAAGTTATACAAGGTAAGTTAAATTATCTTGTAATATTAAGGGAGGGGTGCGAAGTGAGCCCATGCGTAGCATGGGCGAATGGAGCAGGGCCTAAACCCCTAAGCAAAGTTATACAAGTGAAGTGAAATTATCTTATGATATTTGGGATAAGGAAATCAAATATCTACCACTGGCCTGATCAAGTGCACACTACCCTGATTAATATGCTGTTGAAGTTGAATAAATCACAACATACTTTATTTTATTTTTGTTTTGCTATGGTAGGGTTAGGCAGGTAGCAGTGTGGCTGAAAGCTCGTCGAAGCAAAAAGTTGGCAGGTCTTGGAAGGGACCAGGAATTTAATCAGGTGAGCTGAGACAAAACTTTATTTTATTTTGTTTTTCTCTGGTAGGGTTAAGCAGGAAGCAGTATGGCTGAAAGCTTACAGAAACAAAAAGTCTGCACATCTTGGTGGGCAGGGACCAGCAATTTAATCAGATGAGATGAGACAAAACATTATTATTTTAAATTCCTTCCACAGGTTCATATTCTTTTGACTGTGACTTTTATAAAGTTTTGTACTAGATTGTTCATTCCTAAAATAATATATAGTACTGTTTCAGTATAAGCCAGTGGAGAAAAGCTTCTCATAAAAATACAAAATGTTAACACAATGTATTAACAAAAATCACAAGCTTATCCAAAACAAAGATCAGAAATGAGATATAATATTTAAAGGGCTACTCTTTACAGATAGGTAAGATGAAAACATCATGATATATTTTCAGAATTATAAAAGTCACAAATTATAAAACAATAAACTGAAAAAAACGTAGGATCCAAACCAAAGACCACACTGAGGCACAATAAACTTAGCGCTTTCATCCACTTTAATAACGTGAACTTCATCAGAAACCATGAAAAATCACCTACCCCTCCTTTAAATACTTAATTACAGGAAATGATGTAACAAATATTATAATGAAAATTCTTACTATAAAAAACTACAATGGAATTTAAAATAATGAATAATACAACTAATGATAAAAAAATATGTATATATATATATATATATAAATGAGTTTTTACATATGAGTCTGTGTTATCTGTACATAAGAAAACACTTTATGTTAATGACTTCATTTAGCCCTGGGAATACATCAGCTCCAAAAAGAAGCTGCCACAAGGCCTCCTTTTGTTCCAATTTGTTATTTGTGTCACCTGTAAATATTCCCTTTTCTACATAATCTAAAACAAAAAATTCAAATTTCTTGAAATCTGTGCAGGAAATTGCATATCTAGCTAAAGAATTGTTTTTATCTTTTTTCTTTATAGCTAAGACATGCTCATAAATCCTACATTTTAAAACTCTTTTGGTTTTCCCAATGTAATAATTTTTACATGTGGAGCAGATGGCTATATACACTACATTCTCACTATGACAATTAAAATATTTATTAGCCCAAAAAGTCTGTCCCAAATGTTCCATTGTGACGAAAGATGAATTGCTAATGAACCTACATTGTTTGCAGTCTTTACATGCAAACGTTCCCTTTTTATTGCAACCCAACTTATTAGAAGTTTCTAACATCTGCTTGATATTTGTCACCTTCTTGTATGTAAATTTTGGTGATGGACCCAAAGATGTAATCAAATCCTTATTCCCAAGGATGATTCTCTAATTCTTCTCTATGATCTCTTTTATAAACCATATTTCATTCACTATTGGTAAAGGAAATGCAGTTTGAAATTCTTGTGTATTCTTGTTTCCACTATTACTTAAAATTACTGGGGCTCCCACCACTATGTCATTAGAGATTAAAATTGGTTTGGCTACCCCATCTCTTAAAATGGAAACCTCATTTTCTATTGCCTGTAACCATCCTCTGTCATAACCCCTTTGAATGAACAACTGTCTAAGAAAAATGAGCTCATCCAAAAAGATGTTGTCCTCAGAAGTTAACCTACTCAATCTAATCATTTGTCCCTTGATGACACCCTTCTTCATATGTGCTGGGTGCAAACTATCCTTGTGCAGGTACTGGTTGGCAAAACATGACTTTCTGTAAATTTTACTGTTGAATTTTCTAGTGTTGTGGTCTATACTTAGAGCCAGATCCAAAAAGTTGATATGCTTGCCAAATCCGCCTATTTTGAAAAATAAAAAGTCTGTAGTACCATTAAGATCTGTGACCATATCTACAAATTCTGATTGTTCCCCCGACCACAGGAAAAACAAATCGTCTATGTACCTATAGTAAAGTTCAACCTTGTTGTAACTAGGATGTGACTTCAAAAACTTATGTTCCCAATTTTCCATAACTATGTTTGCGAAAGCCGGTGCAACTCTTGCCCCCATAGCTACGCCTGACACCTGTTTGTACAATATCTTATTGAAACTGAAACTATTAGTGTCAAGCACCAATTCCATTAATGTACAAACAGTGTTCACTTTTTCACCAGAAAAATCAGTGCTGTGTGTAAGATATTCTCTCATGAAATCCAAACCTTCATCTTGATTGATGGAGGTGTATAGACTCCTGACGTTAAGCGTGCCAAAAAATATGGTTTTATCTGGTATCTCATATTTACTTAACATTTCTAATAAATGCCAGGAATCCCCTAGATTGTGTTCTGACTTCTGTACTATCAGATTGAGAACACTGTCTAACCATATGGAAATATTTTCAGTTTTAGATTGTCTAGCAGAAACAATAGGTCTAAAAGGTGGGTTCTTCTCATTGTTTTGAATTTTAGGGATACCAAAAAAAAAGTGGCCATTTTTGGGTGTTCCATTAATAAAAATTCATAATCCCTTTTGTCAATTTCCCCTTGACAAAACATGTCAAACAACAAGGTGTCTACTCTCCTAAAACTCCACCTTACAAAATCAAAAGAAACCTTTAGATATGTACTAGTGTCTTCTAATAACAAACTTAACGATTTTTCATAATCACAAGTGTTCATGATTACTATTTTTCCCCCCTTATCAGCTTTCATAGTTCTGATGTCAGAATTCTTGGTTAATTTTTTCAAAGCACACGATTCAACTTCAGATAAATTACATTTAACATTATGACATCTAATCTCCCTAAACTCCTTCTCACAGATGTTCTGAAAAACTTGCAAAGTGTTAACCAAAGGAGGGTTGAAAACACTTGGCTTGCTAGGCGTTGAGATTGTCTGTTCAACTATACTATTAACATCATGCATAATGTATTTGAAATTAAGCTTGCGCAAAAAAAGTCTAAAATCCACCATCAGTTTACCAATGTTCACCCGATTAGTGGAATGAAGGAAAAACCTTTTCTTAGTACATTGTTTGTCGCTGCAGAAAAAAAAATGTACTACTCAGGTTGACAATATCAATAATGAAATTGTCATTTGGAAGTGGATTTACCAACTCCGTTTGTTCTTCCCCTTTGTCTTCCCTTTCTGCTGCGTTGAATTGTACCACTTGGTAGTCCATTTCCTGGACGACCCCTGTTTCTGAAAAGGGCCAGTGGTCTGTCCATTCAAATTACCCACCACTTCAGCAAAACTAGTTCCCACTACAACTGTGTTGTTTGAGGTATCACTCACATTTTGAGACTGCTCTTTGTTGTTCGATGTGGATACCACTCTACTTGACCTAGGGGAAACCTCTCTGTTAACAGTGGTCATCCCCTCGTCAATGTCAACCACTGTTTCCATCGTGTGTTTGTTGTTGAAAACTGGTTCTGAAGTACTACCAACTTCAGTACTACAAATATAAGCTTGGTTTAGCTTGTATGCGTGAATGTCCCTCTTTAACTTATTTTGCTTTCTAGCTATTATTGTTGCTCTGTGTCTGTCCGCATTTGCTTCAACACTGTTGTATAACGTTACAAGATTGTTAAAGCAGCTGTAATTTTTTATATTCGCGTCCAATAATTTGATGCTGTTCTTGACCTTAACTATCTCCTTTTCGTAATGAGCAACCAACACCCGCATCATAGCCAAACCAGTTTCGTTATACAGTTCTATGAGAGTGTTACACAATTAATCTCCAGGTGACACACAATTGGGGAACTTGGCCGTTCTTAAACCTTGCGGTACTATTTTATACTGTATACACTCCCCTAAGTATTATGTCTCCAGAATCAGTGTAACACGCGTTTTCCAGCTTGTACCAACTCAGCACAGATCCTCGTGGTGGCCTGCAGAGTGATCCAAGCAGCAGAGAGCTAAAAGAGTGACTTTCTACCAGATATAAGTATTTTTGTGGCTTTCCCACTGTTATTAAGCTAGCGACTGCATTTCGCCTGTTTTACTGCTCCTTTAAGTGATTTCTGCATTTTACACTGTTTATTGCACTTTAAGTTACTAATTGTTGCAAATTGTTTCTGTAGGCTACACACTAAAGTGCGCTAGTCGATTTACAGCATTTATAGCATTTACTGTCTGTTTTTTTCCTTGTCTCTGTAAAAAAACAAAAAAAAAACCCCCCAAAAAATCTCTTGTTTTCCCGCCTTACTGAACTAGAGTAGTCCAGTTTCAGAGTTGCTGATCCCTGGGCTTTGTTTTTAGTTCCTGTTACTGATCCATTGCCTTATTAGGGAGGAGGGAAGTTTCTTTGCTTACCAGTGGGAGTGGGAAGCACTGAGCAGCCTTTCTGTCCGATTTGGTGAAGTTTCAGCCAGAAACTAGTAGTCCATTGGTCGTTTTGGGCCAATTCCTAGCTCCTTTCAGCCCCTGCTATAAAACACGCTAAACACGCGTTTTCCAGCTTGTACCAACTCAGCACAGATCCTCGTGGTGGCCTGCAGAGTGATCCAAGCAGCAGAGAGCTAAAAGAGTGACTTTCTACCAGATATAAGTATTTTTGTGGCTTTCCCACTGTTATTTAAGCTAGCGACTGCATTCTGCCTGTTTTACTGCTACTTTAAGTGATTTCTGCATTTTACACTGTTTATTGCACTTTAAGTTACTAATTGTTGCAAATTGTTTCTGTAGGCTACACACTAAAGTGTGCTAGCCGATTTACAGCATTTATAGCATTTACTGTCTGTTTTTTCCTTGTCTCTGTAATAAAACAAAAAAAATCTCTTGTTTTCCTGGCTTACTGAACTAGAGTAGTCCAGTTTCAGAGTTGCTGATCCCTGGGCTTTGTTTTTAGTTCCTGTTACTGATCCATTGCCTTATTAGGAAGGAGGGAAGTTTCTTTGCTTACCAGTGGGAGTGGGAAGCACTGAGCGCCTTTTGTCCGATTTGGTGAAGTTTCAGCCAGAAACTAGTAGTCCATTGGTCGTTTTGGGCCAATTCCTAGCTCCCTTCAACCCCTGCTATAAAACACGCTAAACCCGCGTAACCCCTATTTAGCACTGAGTTACCACTGTTGCACACAAGAGCAGCGGTTAAACAAGGTTAAACTATTTGGGCCATCTAAATTCCACTCTTCCAATTTTCCTTAGAACTACCTTCCTCGAGCTGTACTGCTGATCTAACCAGCATATCCTATAACTGAAAAGTTCATCTCTACTTGATTCCCAAGTAGACTATTCTCTATCTGTAAAGCCTAGCACTTAACTCCTACAGTACTTGCACCTTGATAAAGCACTCTTATTATAGATAGTACCCCACCAGCCTAAAACCCACTTCCCCAGTCCTTTGAAAGTCTCTTTATCTACTACTTCTAGTATGTCGAGGGATCAGTTGCTAGTGTCCTCTCCAGCTCAACTGGTGAACCTGGGAATATTGAGGCAATGTTACAATTGCCTCATGTACACAGACAATCCTCTCCTTCTCCCACAAAACACAAATACATGTGAGAGATGCAACTATACGGCCAAACTGGAGGCTAAGCTCTCTCAACATAGGACTGGCAAGACCAGACAGGAGGAGAAGGTAACCACACACAATACATACCCAGTCACACATGGTACCATCACAACTTCAAATCATACACATACTCACACAAAGACATACTGGAGGCTCTGATCAAAAATTTACCAAAACAGCAGAGGCCACCAAAGCAGACACCCAAACAACTACCACCTCACGACCCAACACATGCAACACATAGACCACACAGTCAGAGTGTCAAACAGTCACAGCCCTTAAGGCCAAACAAAATGCCAGACACACTTGTCATTGGTGATTCCATAGTCAGACACACTGACGTCCTGCTCACCAGACTGAGTAAAGAGAAGGTCACAGTAAGCTGCCTGTCGGGCTAGAATCCGCGACATAACCCAAGCACTCAGGTCTCTCAAGAGCAGGTACAAGTACAACGCAGTCATTGTCCACGCTGGTGACAGCGACCTGAGACGTACCTCCTTGGCCTACATGAAAAGGACATCGAGGAGCTCTCTGATTATGTAGCCCAGGCAGGTATGACCCTGACCTTGAGCAGTATCCTACCTTCACCTAGAATGATGCCACAATACAGTGATAAGATGATCAGCTTTAATAATTGGCTTAAATTCTGGTGTCATTCAAAGGGGATCCAATGTCTGTCTGCCTGGGATGACATACTGGACAAGCCACGCTGCTTCCAAGGGACGGCTTGCACCTGTCACCCTGGGCTTCCGGATATTGGCAAAGGCTCTTGCCACCCCATAGTGCCTTTTTAGGCAAGGCTCAAATTCTAAACCTACCACCCTAGAACACCAAAAGGAAAAAACTAAGGGTAATGCTGCTCAATGCCAGAAGTCTCAATCTCAAGATGCACGCACTCGAGGCCCTTCTCAATATGGAGAACATCGATGTCTGTGCTGTGACAGAAACCTGGTTCAAGGCTCCTGAGAGCACCCCAGCACTAACAGGTTTCACCTCATATCATGCGTTCCGCCCCAAAATCCGGACAACACCAAGAAAGGAGGGGTGTCCATATTCATAAAGGACACCCACACCTCAAGGTTGGTGGCAACGCACAATGCATCGGAGACCATCCAGGTGCAATTAACCATAGGCAAGACTGCTCTGCAATTTGTAGCATGTTATAGGCCACCCTCTCAAACTCAGGAACCTCACATGGCCTTCCTGAAAACATTGGAGGATAAATGTATCTCCAAACACCATCATACTAGGTGACTTCAACTACCCTAATATAGACTGGGAACACTACTCAAGCCCGAACACTCTAACCCAAAGATTCCTGGAGTTCATAAACTCAAATGCCATGGAACAACTAGTCACCATCCCCACAAGAGGAGAAAACATACTTGATCTCATCATCAAGAACATGGGATCAAAATGTTCAACACCGAAGTATACCCCTCACTGGTGAGATCAGATCATAAACTAATCTCGCTGGAGGTCCTCATCCCGCCCCACCTGAACCAAACAAGACCACAGTGAAAATCTTCTCACAAGCCGATTTCACACTTCTAACAACTAGTGTGGTCTCCTTTAAGGCCCCTGAGCCAGTGGTAAACATTACTCAAACCGCTGAATCACTTACAAATGCCTTCTACCAGCACCTACAGGACTGCATGGATCAGGCAATCCCAAACAAAACTAAGACTCTCTGTACCAAAGGCAAGCGTCCAGTCTGGTGGACCCCAGCCATAAACAAGCTCTACAACAAAAGGAGGAAGCTACTACAAGATAGAGCAAAATCCTTGAAAGGTAAGACACCTTTGATCATTATAAGTAAAAACTAAGAGCTCTCATAAAATCATCCAAGGCAAATTTTGAGAGAAAAATCGCCAAGGACTCTAAAGAGAATCATAAGGCCTTCTTTAGCTATGTTAGAAACCTAGGAGGAAACTCCCAGATATGCTCAGAATTAGTTCAAAATGATGTGAAAATTACTGAACCTACACACATTGCCAACATACTGGCTGACAGGTTCAGTGCAAACTCCCCCCCCCCAAAAGGAGAGATATCTATTCCAGAGGATTGTAGCCCCCCAAACATCTCCAACGCCCAGGTGAGAACTGCCCTCACTAAGGCAAAAAACACAGCATCCATGGGACCGGATGGTGTCCCTGGCTGTGTGCTTCACGAACTCAACGAGGAATTAAACCCACAGTTAGGACAGCTGTTTAATCTTAGCCTCACCTCAGGATATGTACCCAAGGAGTGGCACACGGCGACTGTGGTCCCACTTCATAAGGGCGGTGCCTCCACAGACCCTGGAAATTACCGCCCCATTAGCTTGACAAGCCTTATCTGCAAAGCCATGAAGAGGATCATAATGGAACTCATAAATAAAGACATAGGGAACTTGCAGACTTTGGATCCAACCCAGTTTGGCTTTGTCAAAGGCAGATCCTGCCTCTTAAACTTGGTTGACTTTTTCGAGACAGTCACCAAGGCCATTGATGAGGAAAGGCAGTCCATACAGCCTACCTCGACCTGGCAAAGGCCTTCACACAATACCCCACTCAGGTATCATCGAAAAACTCATCAGCTTGAATGTAAACCCATACATCACAAGATGGGTTGCAAACTGGCTAAGTGACATAACCCACAGGGTCAGAGTTGCTGGAGCCATGTCAGACTCAAAGCCTGTCACAAGTGGTGTCCCACAGGGCTCAGTCCTGGGTCCACTCTTGTTCGGCATCTACTTTTCTGAAGTACAAGCAAACACAGGAGGGTTATGGCTGACAAAGTTTGCAGATGACTGCAAACTAGGCGCCATAGTCGAAAACACATCTGACACAGATATCCTCCAGAAGGGCCTCACAGAAACGGATAACTGGTGCCAGAGCCATGGCCTGAAGTTAAACGCCAAAAATGCATAGTCATACCCTTCGGGAAAAACAAGGTTACCCCTAGCTACCATATAGGTGGCAATCCACTGAGCACAGAAAAGTCATCAGGGATCTGGGGACCCAGGTTGACAGTAGCCTTTTGTTTGACACTCATGTTGCTAAAGTAGTTAGGAAAACCTTCTATATCGCCCACCTGATCATGAAGGGATTCACATCTAGATCAAGGGAGGTCATCGTCCCCTGTACTCATCACTCATTAGACCTATGATTGAGTACAATGCCCGTTCGAATGTATCTGACCAGACACCTGCTGCAGCTTGAAAGGCCCCAAAAGTTCCTCACTAAAAGGATAAAGGGTCTCAAAATATGTCTTATGCTGCCCGACTGAAAGAACTCCAGCTCTATTCAGTCTCATACCGCTTGCTCAGAGGTGACCTGTGCCTGACATATAAGGCCATGTCAAACCCAGATTTGATGAATATGCTTCACCTCAAAAATCTAGATCCCTCAGAACCACAAGGGCTGGAGACTTAAACCTTGACACGGTTATAAATAGAACGTGCTGGAGGGACAGATTCATCACCCAGAGACTCCCTATGCTGTTGAACAAAATCCCGGTACATGTGAGGCAGAGCACCTCTCTGGCCTTGTTCAAGAGGAATCTTGACCAATGGATGGGAGATTGCAGATATACCCCAGGGATTACTTCAGTGTCACTGCTTGACAGAGGCACAGCAAAATGATAGGCATAGTTTTTATTCAAACTAAAGGGGTGGCGAAAGCCACATAACTATGGGCTAGGCTTATAAATGCCCTTGGGCAGATAGCCTAGTATGAACCTATGAACCTATGAACCTATGAACCTATGTCTGAAAACAAGTCTTTCCATTTCAAAAATGCGTTTTTTGCATAGGTTGATATCATTTAATTGTTTACTTACAGTCTCATTTGCCGAAACCTCAACCAAATTGGTGAAAGGATTCTCGTTGTCTCTACAAATATAATTCCACACGTTGTTTTCCACCAGATTTCGTTGCTCCTTTCCTTCACCATTTCGGTTCACAGGATGTGCATCACTACTGGCGTTCAATACTTGTAGGGGACATGAACAACCTCCTACTCGAGATTTTAAAGTGTCCTCACCCTTTTGATCTTGCACAGTGTGTAATTGTCCTTGCAAGCAATTTTGAACTATTGATTCTGGAACAAGAACAACATCAAATTATTGGACGAGAATATAAAAAATTACAGCTGCTTTAACAATCTTGTAACGTTATACAACAGTGTTGAAGCAAAGGCTGACAGACACAGAGCAACAATAATAGCTAGAAAGCAAAATAAGTTAAAGAGGGACATTCACGCATACAAGCTAAACCAAGCTTATATTTGTAATACTGAAGTTGGTAGTAGTTCAGAACCAGTTTTCAACAACAAACACACGATGGACACAGTGGTTGACATTGACGAGGGGATGACCACTGTTAACAGAAAGGTTTCCCCTAGGTCAAGTAGAGTGGTATCCACATCGAACAACAAACAGCAGTCTCAAAATGTGAGTGATACCTCAAACAACACAGTTGTAGCGGGAACTAGTTTCATTGAAGTGGTGGGTAATTTGAATGGACAGACCACTGGCCCTTTTCAGAAACAGGGGCCGTCCAGGAAACGGACTACCAAGTGGTACAATTCAACGCAGCAGAAAGGGAAGACAAAGGGGAAGAACAAACGGAGGTGGTAAATCCGCTTCCAAGTGACAATTTCATTACTGATATTGTCAACCTGAGTAGTACATTTTTTTCTGCAGCGACAAACAATGTATTAAGAAAAGGTTTTTCCTTCATTCCCACTAATCGGGTGAATATTGGTAAACTGATGGTGGATTTTAGACTTTTTTTGCGCAAGCTTAATCTCAAATACATTATGCATGATGTTAATAGTATAGTTGAACAGACAATCTCAACGCCTAGCAAGCCAAGTGTTTTCAACTCTCCTTTGGTTAACACTTTGCAAGTTTTTCAGAACATCTGTGAGAAGGAGTTTAGGGAGATTAGATGTCATAATGTTAAAAGTAATTTATCTGAAGTTGAATCGTGTGCTTTGAAAAAATTAACCAAGAATTCTGACATCAGAACTATGAAAGCTGATAAGGGGGGGGGGGGAATAGTAATCATGAACACTTGCGATTATGAAAAATAGTTAAGTTTGTTATTAGAAGACACTAGTACATATCTAAAGGTTTCTTTTGATTTTGTAAGGTGGAGTTTTAGGAGAGTAGACACCTTGTTGTTCGACATGTTTTGTCAAGGGGAAATTGACAAAAGGGATTATGATTTTTATTAGTGGAACACCCAAAAATGGCCACTTTTTTTGGTATCCCTAAAATTCAAAACAATGAGAAGAACCCACCTTTTAGACCTATTGTTTCTGCTAGACAATCTAAAACTGAAAATATTTCCATATGGTTAGACAGTGTTCTCAATCCGATAGTACAGAAGTCAGAACACTATCTAAGGGATTCCTGGCATTTATTAGAAATGTTAAGTAAATATGAGATACCAGATAAAACCATATTTTTTGGCACGCTTGACGTCAGGAGTCTATACACCTCCATCAATCAAGATGAAGGTTTGGATTTCATGAGAGAATATCTTACACACAGCACTGATTTTTCTGGTGAAAAAGTGAACACTATTTGTACATTAATGGAATTGGTGCTTGACACTAATATTTTCAGTTTCAATAAGATATTGTACAAACAGGTGTCAGGCGTAGCTATGGGGGCAAGAGTTGCACCGGCTTTTGCAAACATAGTTATGGCAAATTGGGAACATAAGTTTTTGAAGTCACATCCTAGTTACAACAAGGTTGAACTTTACTATAGGTACATAGACAATTTATTTTTCCTGTGGTCGGGGGAACAATCAGAATTTGTAGATATGGTCACAGATCTTAATGGTACTACAGACTTTTTATTTTTCAAAATAGGCGGATTTGGCAAGCATATCAACTTTTTGGATCTGGCTCTAAGTATAGACCACAACACTAGAAAATTCAACAGTAAAATTTACAGAAAGTCATGTTTTGCCAACCAATACCTGCACAAGGATAGTTTGCACCCAGCACATATGAAGAAGGGTGTCATCAAGGGACAAATGATTAGATTGAGTAGGTTAACTTCTGAGGACAACATCTTTTTGGATGAGCTCATTTTTCTTAGACAGTTGTTCATTCAAAGAGGTTATGACAGAGGATGGTTACAGGCAATAGAAAATGAGGTTTCCATTTTAAGAGATGGGGTAGCCAAACCAATTTTAATCTCTAATGACATAGTGGTGGGAGCCCCAGTAATTTTAAGTAATAGTGGAAACAAGAATACACAAGAATTTCAAACTGCATTTCCTTTACCAATAGTGAATGAAATATGGTTTATAAAAGAGATCATAGAGAAGAATTAGAGAATCATCCTTGGGAATAAGGATTTGATTACATCTTTGGGTCCATCACCAAAATTTACATACAAGAAGGTGACAAATATCAAGCAGATGTTAGAAACTTCTAATAAGTTGGGTTGCAATAAAAAGGGAACGTTTGCATGTAAAGACTGCAAACAATGTAGGTTCATTAGGAATTCATCTTTCGTCACAATGGAACATTTGGGACAGACTTTTTGGGCTAATAAATATTTTAATTGTCATAGTGAGAATGTAGTGTATATAGCCATCTGCTCCACATGTAAAAATTATTACATTGGGAAAACCAAAAGAGTTTTAAAATGTAGGATTTATGAGCATGTCTTAGCTATAAAGAAAAAAGATAAAAACAATTTGTTAGCTAGACATGCACTTTCCTGCACAGATTTCAAGAAATTTGATTTTTTTTGTTTTAGATTATGTAGAAAAGGGAATATTTACAGGTGACACAAATAACAAATTGGAACAAAAGGAGGCTTTGTGGCAGCTTCTTTTTGGAGCTGATGTATTCCCAGGGCTAAATGAAGTCATTAACATAAAGTGTTTTCTTATGTACAGACAAATGTAAAAACTCATTTATATATATATATATATATATATATATATATATATATATATATATACATATACATATACATACATATATATATATATATATATATATATATATATATATATATACACATATATATTTTTATCATTAGTTGTATTATTCATTATTTTAAATTCCATTGTAGTTTTTTATAGTAAGAATTTTCATTATAATATTTGTTGCATCATTTCCTGTAATTAAGTATTTAAAGGAGGGGTAGGTGATTTTTCATGGTTTCTGATGAAGTTCACGTTATTAAAGTGGATGAAAGCGCTAAGTTTATTGTGCCTCAGTGTGGTCTTTGGTTTGGATCCTACGTTTTTTTCAGTTTGGTGTCTTATGGTGTGGTTTTTCAGTTTTTTCGTTTGTTCAAATTATAAAACAATCATACAGTACATCAGCATAAACATATCAGAAATTGCTTGCATCAGTTTATGTAAAACAGCTGAAGGTTGTACGTTTTATAACAGACATGAGGAGTATTATGCGCAGAGGGGCTGGGAACTTTGGAGAAAGGTAATGGGTAGCAGAAGTCTGAGAGCAAAGAGTCGAGTTAGAAAGAGAGGAAAATACGCAGGAGCAGGTACTGAGTAGTGCTAAGATGCTAGAAGTGAGAGTCACAGTATAAAACTGTAATGTAAGGAGATGAGTGAGGGAGGTTTGGGAGACGTACCTGTTCTGCCTGCATTAATTACCCCCTTCCACATCAGCAAGGTGAATTCCTCCAAGCAGCACTGCCTGTCATCCAGAACCATGAGCAGTGGTTCCCCTGGTCTTCACCTGGCAAATAATGTTTTTTTTTGGCTCTTTGTTGCCCATAATTTCTGCTGATTGTCAGCCACTCCTGGCCAATTTACCTTTATACTCTCTAACACCACTGCAAGGGCTGACCAGGAGACCTCATCATTCAGATAGCCATTAGGATGATTTGAGTTTTTTTTTCTGTTTATGCCTTAGTCCCTGTATGTACCCAGCAAAGCACAAGGAAGTGGACATGCAGTGAGCTGGCTGCTGTCGTTCTCCCCTTGCAGAAATGAGAGGTTGACCATTGTTGACTGATATGGCCATCCCTCATTTCTGCAAGGGGCATTGCTCCAAACAGCATTATCCCTTCTTCTAAAACGTTCAGTGGCTCCCCTAGTCTCCACCAGGGAAATGATATTGACCAGTATGCCCCCTCCTAGCGCTCTAATTCCTCCTTATCCCTGGAGGTGAGTGAGCCATGGCCCTTCACCCCCCCCACACCTTTCTTCTCCAGTGCTGCAGATGCTAATCAAACTAAGGTTGTTTGAGTCATAGTCAGGTCTCAAGCCTTCTATGCCACAGTGCCAGGCTATTCAGTGCTAATTCTTCACATCAAAGTCCTTCAAGGGGACATTTTCTCTTTACTTGTAAATCCTATAAACATTATTGTAAATCATGCACTTGCTGCTTTGGAATGTGCACCATACGCCACACCTGTTCAGCCACCAGGCGTAATGGTTTCAGTATTTGATTCCAGAAAAAGCAGTCATTAGTCACATCCTTGCCTTCATTGATATAGCAAAAGCAAACCACATTCCTTTTGCACAGTATTGATGGCCTCTCAGATTTGCTCCCAGCAACAACTATATATGTGTATCCCAGTTCTTTTCCCATCAGCAGTTATTTTCTTCTCCTCTAGATACCCCTCAGAAATCATCCATCACCCTGGCAATATCTGACTTACCTGGAATACCAGGGGTTGGGAGGGTGGCCTAATGGTTAAGGTGTTTGCCTTACAAACACAAGGTGCAGGGTTTGAGTCTCACAAGGGATAATTGGCTAGGCTTAAAATGGCTCGCAAGGGCAGTTAGCTTAGTACTAATTTATGAACCTATACCTGGTGCCTGCTGTTTCTCTATGTCTGCATCTTCCTTTCCTTCCCAGTGATCCATAATTAAACACCACAGTAGTTCAAACAGTTCTTGTGATTTAGTAACTACTGATATGTCATTCTTCTCAATAGGCAGCCCTTCTACAGCAAAGGCTATTTAATCTATTCTATTTTCATTTAAGAATTCTACAACTCACTAATATTTGCAGCATCTCTGCCATCAGAGCTATTTCCCACCTCCTTGGTTAGTAGCTAGTTACTAGGCATGCAGTCAAGGAAACTATTAAAGAGTCTTGAGCAAATTCACAGTTTCCCCAGTGCACTGTCTGGTTAAGTGATTTGTTCAAGGTCACACAGTAGGCAAATGAAGGCTGAGGGAACCAAACGCTGTACCACAGGAAGCAGATTATAAACATTTTATTGCCTTAGGAATGTTAAAGTAGTAAAGGTGGAAAATACATGGATAAAATTTAAACTTCAGGATCATTACCCAAAGACAAAGAGAGGATTTTCCCCAGTGTCCTGGTCACATTGCTCTTAGTCAGTATAAATATGTCACTTTAGGTCTCTCCTGAAAATAGGCAACACCTAATTGGACTAACTGAATCAATAAAGATAAATATATACACTTATTCAAACAAAAGGTATGCACCAACGCACCAACAATAATTTAACAAAATCAGGAACTGTCTTTTTTATCATATGCATTTTAGCTAATGAAGCCATAACACCTTATTAGACATGTGAGGTATGACTAGAAAAATGCCCACGTAGTTATATTCTAGAACCATGTCATAAGAAAAATGCCCAAGTAGTTATATTCTAGAACCATGTCATAAGAAAAATGCCCAAGTAGTTATATTCTAGAACCATGTCATAAGAAAAACGCCCACGTAGTTATATTCTAGAACCATGTCATAAGAAAAATACCCATGTAGTTATATTCTAGAACAATTTTATATGTTTGTGCCTCCCAGGATCCATGAATTCTGATTGAGTAAAATGCCCAAAATGATAATATTTTATTTCTCTCCAACAAAGCCCAGTCCTATCCTCCCAAGTTTAAATCTGATATGCTGTAGGTCTTTTTTTTCTGTCTATAAATGTTTTTACCCACATTTATTTATTTATTTATTTCAATTTGTTAACCGGGAAAGTCCATTGGGCCAAGGTAGCCCATTTTCAATGGAGGCCCGAGGAGAAAAGCTCCAGACAGAAAGACAATATACAATGTATTAGTACAGCATACGAGAACAACAGTTTAACATTCAATATACAGCAAGGCAAGATTTTACATATCTTGAAATGTATGAGCTGACTCAGTCAGTTATAAGATATTAGCAAAAACAATAAATTTATGTTCATTTAATACACTACATATATTTAGGCAAAGGAATTTTAGAGAGATGAATTGAAGCAGTGGCAGAGATTAGAGTAGAATAGAGTAGGGATAGGTATCAGGAAATCAGGTAGGATGGGTACAGGAGCACTCCCAGAGGGAGTAGAGGTGAGAGTGGAGTAGGGTTTTAAAGGATGGTAGGTTAGGGGTAGTTCTAATGTAAGGGGGAAGACAGTTCCATAATCTGGTAAGGAAGAATGATAGAAGAAGTTGCCCTGGTGCGTGTAAAGGCTTGTAAAGTTCTAAGAGGTTCTGATTTGTGGATCTAAGTGTTCTATGTGACTGGTGAAGTTTTAGGGAAGAGGAGAGTGATGGACAGTTAAAAGGTTTGAAAATTAGCTTTTGTGCTGTAGTTAGTTGAATGAAATTTAGGTAGCTTGGGAGTTCCAACCAATTTAGAGCATGTAGGGAGTTGCAATGGTGAGTAGAGGATTTGGATCCTGTGGCAAACTTTGAAATTTTGTTATAACATGAGGAAAGTTTAGATTTTAGGGATGATTGGAGGTTAGAGAGTAGCGGAGCTCCATACAAAAGGGAGGGTAGGAGGTAGGTGGTAGATAGGAGTTGTCTAGAAGACAGAGAAAGGTAGCGCCTGTGTCGATAAAGCATACCAAGTTTTTGATGAGTCTTTTTAATATTGGTTTGTAGGTGGATATCATATTTTAGCTGGTCATCGATAAGAACACCCAGAAGTTTTGTATGGGGAACTATTTCAATAGTTGTTTTGTTTAGGCTAAGTATAGAGAAGGATGCTTTGTCAGAAGCAGTGTCTAGAAGGGGTAAAGATCATTATTTTAGATTTGGAGGCATTTAGGGCCAGGTGATTGTCAAGCATCCAGGACTCAGTGGAGGAGAAGGCTTCTTGCGCAAGGTTTATTAGTAAAGAAAGAGTTTTCGCTGAGCCGATGATAGTGGAGTCATCTGAGTATTGCACCAGTTTAGCATTGGGGATCTTTTGGTGGAAATCATTGATGAAAATATTAAATAGTAAAGGACCCAAAATAGAGCCTTGGGGTGCACCTGTTGGGGTGTGAAGGAAAGAGGAAGTGCAGTAGTTCCATTTTACAGCTTGTTCCCTGGCTGAGAGATAGCTGGAGAACCATTTGATAGATGAAAAGGAGAGATTAAGATGGGAGAGTTTAGAAAGTAGAAGCACATGAGAGACAATGTTGAAAGCTTTAGATAAGTCGAGGAGGAGCGTAGAAACTATGTTCCCAGAGTCACGAGCAGAGTTAATGATTTTGAGGAAGGAAAGAAGGGCAGTGGTGGTGCTATGTCCTGGTATAAACCCATGCTGGGTAGGAGTTAGGAGTTGGTTGTCCAATAGGTAGGGTAATAGCTGGAGGTGAATACATTTTTCGAGTATCTTAGAGATAGGGGATAGGATAGCAATAGGGCAAAAGTTGGAGAGTGAACAGTTTGTACCTCCTTTATGGAGGGGGATGATGAGGCTTTTTTTCAGAGGTATAGTACATAGGACTCCTGAATGGAGCAATTGATTAGGATGCTGATTGGAAGGGCTATGCCATCAGCAGCTAGTTGGATAAATTTGGATGGAATGTCATCTGGGGCATTAGAACAAGGTTTTAACTTTTGTAGGAGCTTTTTTATAGTGTGGGTAGGAATGGATCTGAGAGTAAAAGGGGAGGACTTAGGGTTCATGGATGTTAAGTTTTTCTTATCAGTTAAGTTGGGGGGATTTTTTAGGGAAAGAAGAGGTGAGTT
Source organism: Protopterus annectens (assembly GCF_019279795.1). Lineage (NCBI taxonomy): Eukaryota > Metazoa > Chordata > Ceratodontiformes > Protopteridae > Protopterus > Protopterus annectens. The sequence goes on along the minus strand of NC_056729.1, from coordinate 1,795,073,743 downwards.
TGAATATGGCGTCAATGAAAAAGGACTTAAATTGGGTAGCTAGGTGGAGGTCTAGTGTGTCTGGGTCAGGGCAAGGGTTCTCTTTTTTGCCTGGGGATAATATTGAAATATTATTCCAAAATTTTCTGGGGTTGGTTTTATGATTAGTTTGAAGTTTAAGGTAGTAGGATTTGTGGTCAGTGGCTATTTGTTTTTTTTTTACTTTATTTTGCAGTTACTTGTATTTGGCAAGAGAGTTGGGAGTTTTGCATTTTTGGTAGTATTTCCAGATTTTATCTTGGTGATGTATAAGTAGTTTTGTGTCTTTAGTAAGCCAGGGGGCTGTTTTGGATCTGAGTATTTTGGTTCTACTGGGGACGAAGTGGTTAAGTTTATCAGTGAAAATTCTATTGAAATGTGAGACTGCGGTATCTAAAGGGAGGGATTTTAGAGGGTTCCAGTCCATCTGTTTTAAGGTATTAGAGAAAATTAGGGGGTTGAAGTTTTGCATGTTGCGGGTGGTAATGTGTCTGTGTTGAAAGAGGATGGTGGAGGGGGAATGGCATATGTAGGCAGGGAGATGGTCACTAAGGGAGTCTGCGAGAGTACCACTATCAGAAACTCAGTTAGGCTGGGAGACTAGTATCCAGTCAAGGATGCTACCTGTGGTGCAAACTTTATTTGGTCTAGTAGGGGTTTTGATTAGCTGTGTGAATTGATATAGGTTGATGCTTTGAAAAGGGGTAGATGAGTCAATGGAAGACCAGTTTATGTTGACATCGCCCAGGATTATAGTCTCACTATTTATGTTGGAAGTGAACCAGGCAAGAATATCTTCCAGTATAGGGATATTGTTACGAGGAGGAATGTACAGGGAGGCAATGCATAGAGTTTTACTGTTATTTACTTTAAGAAGGGTGAGGGTTAGCTCTGCGGTGTCAAATGAGGGTATGGGCTTAGTATAGGGTGTTACTGTTAAGGAGGAGGAGAAGAGTAAGGCTACTCCTCCACCTTTCTTTTGAGGTCTGTCACTTCTTATAAGTTTATAGTTAGGGGGCATAATTTCGGTATCTTTTATGTGTGGTTTTAGCCAGGTTTCTGTGATAGAGACAATATCAGGTTTGTTATGAGAGATCCAGGCATGAAAGGAAGGTATTTTATTACAAAGGCTCCTGGCATTAAGTGTGGCAAGGAGAAGAGATTTGTGGTGCAGGGGAGAGCTATGTGAATGTGGTTTAGAGGTGGAGTTATATGAAGGCCCTGGGTTAGGGTGTATGTCTCCAAAATGGAGGCGGAGGGTGATAACTTTTGAGTAGAGTATGGATAGGTATCTATTTTCTAATGGGTCATAGGTGTAGATATTGGAACCTAATGAGGTGAGATTGGTGGGTATAGGAAGTGGTTTACTAGGGGTAAGGAAGAGCTTCCTTTGAAATAGAAAAGATTCATTATGTTTGTAGAGGTGGGGGGAGGCTTTGGTTGTAAAGGGAAAGTCTTTTTTAATGTAAATCACTGTTGTATGAAAGGAAGGGGAGTGCTGAAACTGTGGGAGACTAGTAAGGTAGAGTAAGCAGAAGAAGATTAGGCTTAGAAATAAGGGTATTAGAGCATAGGCAGATTTTGTTTGCATAGTGGGAGACAGAGTATGAGTTAAGTGAGAAGGATGTGTAGGAAGATAGATGGTTAATAAGTTTGAGAGGAGAGGATTAGAATGAAATGTGTGAGGGTGTATTCACAGCATACCTCCCAACCATCCCAAATTGCTCGTTTTTTTTTTTTTTTAATTGTTTTTCCCTTTTGAGCTGACGTCATCACGTGCGTGATGACGTCAGTTCCGTCGGGGCTACCAGCCTCTCGGAATTGAGCTCAAGGGCTCACATTTCTGGCTACTAAGGGTTGTTGCTGTTTAAATTATCTGCGAGTGGGAATTCTGGCTGTGGCTTGGCTTCTATGACTGGGAACTCGTCTGTTATTTTTGTTCTGGCTGAATGATCTGGGGAAGTTTTGCGAGCGACAAGAAGTGGTCCTGGGTACTGCTCTGTCTGACAAAGTAGGAAACATCAAACATCATGTTTTATTCTGGCTGCATCAAACATGTGTGTGTGCATCTACAGTAGCATGTATAGATTTAGCAGAATTATTTGGCACCCACCTGTCATGCACTGTGGTATTGGTTTCTTAGCTAACATGTTGTATCTTTCAGTCTTTGCTTTATTTGTTGCATTGACTTGTGTTTTAGCATCATTAGCCTTTAGTGTTATGCTGGCACTCAGGTCACTCCATGGCAAGTACATGTATGACACAGTCATTGTCCATGCTGGTGTGAACAACCACCCTGACCCTGAGCAGTATCCTACAAGATGATCAGCTTTAACAATTGGCTTAATTTCTGGTGTCATTCAATGCCTGGGATGGATATTGGCTAAGGCTCATGCCTAGTGCCTTTTTAGGCTCAATGCCAGAAGTCTAAATCTCAAAAGTATGGAGAACATCGATGTCTGTGCTGTGACTGAAACGAAACCATCCAGGTGCAATTAACCATAGGCAAAACTGCTCTACAATTTGTAGCATGCTACAGGCCACCCTCTCAAATTCAGGAAACCCACACAGCCTTCCTGAAGACACTGAGGTATAAATGTATCACCAAACACCATCATATTGGGTGACTTCAACTGTCTCGGATATAGACTGGGAACATTACTCAAGCCCCAACTTTCTTCATGGAAGGAGTAGTTCATAAATTCAAATGCCATGGAACAACTAGTCACCGTCACGCCCCCACAGAGAGAGAAAATATACTATCATCATCATCACATCACAAACACAAAATGAAGACAGATGTGGTATCCTTCAAGGCCCAGCCCTTACAAATGCCTTCTATGAACACCTTAAAGCTATTACATGAAGACAATCATCTAAAGGACAGAACCCACAGGGTTAGAGAAGGCCATGACCAACCGAACTAATGGACATGCTCCACCACCAGAACCACTAGGATAGATTTATCACCCAGAGACTCCCCATGCTGTGGAATAAAATGGATGGGAGAACAACAAACTAATGGGCACATTATTTCTACCTATGAACCTATGAACCTATGGAGTCCTGTACTTACAAGTAATAGTTTTAATAAGTTAACATGCTTGTATTGTACCATGGCTGTCAGTGTTCTGCCAGTTTTTTGGATTACTGAATTTTTGACTTTGTATGTTGTGTTTTATTTTTATTATAACATTTTATCTTTGTTAAACGAGTATGTATTTGCACTGGTCAGTTAGCGATTCTCATGAATGAGAGAATGACCCGGGCTTTTGAAGCAATGCAAGTCAAGCAAATTCGGTACTGTTACCAAGCATGGGATAATTAGTACTGCTCCAATGTACTAACTTGTAGTATACACAGTATACCATTGCCAAATGAATTTGCTTATATATGGCTGTATTTTGATACCTAAACCAAACGTGCATATGTATACATCAAATAAGTTATATTGTGCTGTACAACTCATACTTTTTTGAGCAATTATTTTTTTTTAACACAGCTCTTAACCTTCCATCTCCAAAATGAGAAACACCAGCCCCCTTAATGTGGAACTAATGGGCAAAATGTGGAACACATACTCCAGCTTACTGACAACTTCAACTAGGAAAGACAAGGGACTGTTAAAATATGCTGGTTTTACTTAGATCTTTTAATGAAGTATTATTTTTCTTTGCTATTTGACTATCATTTAAAAAATTCCTAACATTGAATTTGTGACAGACCTTTTCAATGTGGAGCTTTGAGGAACATGAACTTAAGACCCCAAATGAGGTAGATTCCTTGTAGTGAGGTACTCTTGAGAGGTATGTTTTGTAATATTATAATACAGATTTTTTGAGGGGGGGGGTATAAACTGGCTAAACAGAGATAAATACTAGGTTAGATTTGTGTTGGAAGTGCCCCTACTGTCAAGCCTTCTGTTCTGTTAACAAGTTGATATATTTATTTACTGTTTGTTGACTGGAGGAGTGGGCTTGTTATTTCTGATCCTTTTCAGCCACGGCCCTACCTTGATAGAACACATATGAACAATGCAATGGAGAGCAGTATTAACAGTAGCAGATAACAATGTTCTTCATCATCATTCTCATTGTAAACGGGCTTCCTCTTGGATTTTAATTCCTTTGTTGTATTTAACTTATTCAAACTATTAGTGATGCGTCATATTTGGAATGAAACTTGAACTCTGTTTTAATTGAAAATGTTAAAATAGAGCAGAACAATAGATATAACATGTCTACGTTCAAAGATGAACAGAAAACATGTAAAAAACAAATGAGACAAATTACAAGCAGTATTAACATATAGTTTAGCACAGACGGCACCACAGGCAACAGTTTAATTGAGAATAAAAAAATATCCCTCTGTCACTGAGAGACCTTAAAACTACCCTGCTTAACTCTGGCCAGCCATTATTTGTCATTTAATAAACCACTAAAGCAGGGTAATTAAAACAAGTATAAGAATATTAGCATTTAATCATGAATAGAATAAAACTTAACTTGGGACACTATTGCTACAGGTTAGTAAGTCACAAAATGCAGTGTTAAGGTATGTAGGGAGGTGGAGTATGGTCTTCCTAGGCAAGATGAAAGTCATCTAACCAGAAAATGTGTAGCACTGTAGAATATGTCCTGTAACCCTTCCTGCACACAAGTGTCTACTGCTGATAACATGCTCCCACTCTGGAAGCAAACATGGTTGACCATTTGAGTAAGTTAATGTTTATACATTAATGCAGAAATGTGGTAACATAACTGCAAGATATTAAATGCCTCATGATCATATTTTGTCTGTTCTATAGTTTGCGTTTAAAAGTTAGTATCCCACAATTCCATCAGAGTGGGTGGGGTTATGCAATTATGTATGCAAATGTTATGTTAATCAGCATACAGATTTGTACCTATTTTTCTGGGCCTTTGTCCAGATTTTTAATGTTTCCAAGTTGAGTGGTATGATTCACAGTTATATAGAAGGGTGGAGTGGAGGGGGAAAAGGCAGTTGTAGTAGTGAGTGGATATGGGGTAAGTGGGGGGCAATATTTGGAGGGTTTGGCTACTGGCTATCCTGATAGGGTGCGTGCACTAATCACCTAGTAGGGATAAGGTACAGTCAGTTATTCAGTAATTATTGAGGCAAGCAAGTTACATAAAAGCATACACCATCCCTCGCCGTCTAATCCAAATCAAAAACCCACTGGAAAAATACAATGTCCGCTGATCTCAGAAAGTACAAACAGTTGAAAAAACAGAGAATGTCAAAATCCCATTCATTAGAACATTAATTAGGCCAGACCTAGATACAACAATGTCTTAGGTAGTAAGCTCACACAGGAATCCTAATCCTTTTTCTCCAGTAGTTTGCTTACTTTGATCCTAGGGCCTCTCATTCGAATTATCCTTCCAAAAAATCTTTCCTTCTAAAGTTGGAACTTGAAAGGAGGTCTATAGGTCACATTTGTCCAAACATACAGGAACTGTGGACAACATAGAACTTTTTTCAGACTGCATCTCCGTTTTCAATGTCAAGAATAAATGGTGATTAATTTCACCACTGTAAAAGTTCTCCCAAAAAGTCAGTCACACATTTCCCAGACTGTAGATGAACTCACTTCCTGTACAGCTTGTTAATCCAAAGTACCTTTCTGAATTCCTTGCAAAAGTAATTGGATGTGTGTTTCCTGGTGCTCAGGACACCCAAGGACACTATGACTACTTTCTTCTTCCTCTTCTCCTTCTTCTTCTTCTTGCAGACAGAAAAACTGCAGACACCAGTAACTGCTCCATCAGTTGAGCTACGACTGAAGCACTGAAGCCATTTCACTATATTTATACATGCCTACTGACCATCAAGCCTACCCCAGAAAGACTCTGCCCATTTGTTCCCCTATAGTAGGGAGTTACCATAGTGTAGCACAGAGTGAGCAAGAGCCATCAGGAGGGCATCATATAGGCAGCCATGAATGTTGCTTGTGCCTTCATTGGCATCCTGGTAATAACCCCCCCCCCACTGTGTCAGAGAGCAAGTTATCCACATCACCACAGAGACACACAAAACATCCTATCTGCAAGTCCATACTCCTGTATACTTGCTAATGAAGGCTAACAGCAGGTAGTCATTTGGTGAGCTGAAAACCTGCCCACATGACATGCACTGAAATACCACCCTTCTGTAGAAGGATAGTGGCTGTATGCTTCTCCCAGCCTTTCCCCAAGGATGGCCATGCCATCCTTCCAATGCTAGCTCCATCAATTGCATGAACTATTAATAGAACTTGGGTCACCTGGACCATAGTCAAGGCTTTATTCCTCTGTGGCACTAAAGCTAGCTGATTCTATAGGTTTAACCCTAAATATTTTAAGGGGATGTTAACATTTGGTGCCAAAGCATTGACTGAAATACCGTTTCCATATGGAATTGGAGCTGTAACCATGAGAATAGGCTTTCAATAAATAACCTGTTAGAAATTCAGATTTATTTTCAAGTCTCATGTAAGCAAAGTTTGATCTTCATGCCATCTGCATGAATACTTCCTAATCCTCCACTGTATTTCATAAATAAGACACTAAATGGCTGTTTTGTGTCATTTGAGTTACAATCTTGAATATGCCTGTTTTCCATACTGCATCCAGGAAACAAGCTAGGTATACATTACTTTAGGGCTGCCGAACAATACCTAACCCATAGGCAGCACAGTGTCGTGCAATCACTTCTGCTGCCCCACTGAATGCTGCTTTAGTCCCTTATTTGTCCTTCAAAACATTACACTACAAATAGATTTCATACAACTCCATCAATAAAAATTCATCAAATTATGTTTCTATGAACAAACATATATTTCTGTGTTTACTAATTAACACAGCTAGATCATCTTCTGTGTGGAGACATGCGTGAATGGGCATACCTTCGTTGAAGGTTGTGCGTCAGGGCTGGCAACTCGGCATGTAAAAATCTACTGCCAATCATTAACAGACCGGAGTTCCGCTGTGGCGACCCCTAACCGGGAAAAGCCAAAAGACACAACAACTAATTAACATAACCGCACTAAAAATGTTTTAAGCTGTAAGATATATATTGCACAGCAATGCTATTGGATAAAATAAATCAAATTAATTTCAGGGAATATTAAAAGCCTAGGTGAACAAATTCTGAAGGACCAATTAAAGGCAGTCACTGTTGGACACTGCCTTCATCACTATGCCTGCAGTCTCCAAGAGTTATGGATCTAAAAGGAAAATGACTTAACAGTTGAGAAATCCAGCCACATCATAGTAACCACGACATTTGCAAAGAAAAGTCCAGTTGTGTAAGCCCTGCTAACTTGTAACAGTAGATGTTTTTACAAAACCCTGCATTACTGACATATGGATAGCAGTGCCCTGCTACCCTTCCTCTGGCAGTCATAATGAAGCTCAGAGTCCCTGTCCTCATCCCTATTGCCTGTCTGTGGGTGTGATGTACCAATCACCAGGAAGTACAGGGACTGCCTTTCAGACCTACAAACAGGACCCTTGTAGTTTTCTAGGGTTGAACAGGAAGAGAAGATGAAAGCATTAGCTTTGTGATCAGCTACTGTTCCAAACCAAAAAAAGAAACACACACACAGACACAGACACACACACACATGTGACAATAAAAGCTGCTGACCATAACTCAACAGTAACTCCAACACCAAACTATGCACATCCAAAAAAGTGGGATGGTGGGTGGGCACTGGCAGTCAGGTAGTGTGTTCTACAAACATATTCTGTTACAGCTAAGTAGGAATTATGCAACTGTACTATGTTCAACAAACAGATTGCCTTTCTGGGCATATGAGTAGATTTCCAAAGCTTACCCATCTTGTGAGGTTGAATGACAAAGACTCAGGAGCCCCTGGAGAATGGCCTTGTTGAGCCTATGTTAAGCAGAGATCGCCTCTGAGTAGATGATATGCCACAGAGTATAGCTGGAGCCTTTTTAGATGGTCAGCCTAGGGCATCTGCTTTAGGCCTGTGATTCTTTTAGTGAGGTATTTCTGTGGCCTTCCCAGCCATTGCAGATGTCTTGTGAGGTACATACCAAATGGGGCGTTGTACTCTATAATGGGTCTAATGATGGATGAGTACAGTGGGAGAATGAACTCCTTTTTTCTGGATGAAAAGCCCTTAATGATGAGGTGTGCCACATAGAAGGATTTCCTGACTGTTGTGGTGATGTGGTTATTGAAGGTGAGACCACTGTCCACCTATGTCCCTAAATCTCTCATCACACTTTCAGTGTTTAGTGTACTGCCACCTATGTGGTAATTCATGGATACATGTTTTTCCCAAAGGGGATAACTATACATTTCTTAGCATGGCTCTGGCAGCAAGCATCTGTTTCTGTAAGGCCCTTTTGTAGAATATCCACATAAAAAAATGTAAAAACAGCAAGTTTTCTTAATAAAACTTTCAAATGAAGCTTTTAATCAATAGAAATAACAGACACAATTGACTTGTGGCTCTGGAAGTACAAGGCAATGAGCAGAACTGTACCAAAATGGCCTCAGTACAGAAACTCAGTTAAACATTCAGCAATGGCCATAAAACACATTACAAGAAATAGCCATAAGAAAAAACAAGCAAATTAGCAGAATACACTACTGATAGAAAGTTGCAGAGGGAAGAAATAATACCCAAAAGGGTTTCTTATCTGAGTTGAGCTGTTGAGGAGATCCAGAGTAAAGAGTAGTCTTCCAAGAGATCCTTCTCTTACTATGGTAATAGAAACCTGAAAGGGGCCAGTCTGTAGGTCTAAATGGCAGTTCCTGTACTGTCAGGTGATTGGTCCATCAAGCACACAGACAGTGGGGAGGGACTGTGAGCTTTTTTAAAATGCCAGAGGAAAGGTAGCAGAGCACTACCCAAACATAAAACTACTGTTCAATCTCAGCCTTACTACAGGATATGTACCCAAAGAGTGGAGTACAGCAACAGTGGTCCCTCTCCACAAAGGTGGTGCCTCAACGGATCCTGGAAACTATCACCCCATAAGCCTGACTAGCTTGGTCTGCAAAGCTATGGAAAGGATCATCATGGACCTCATAAATAAAGATATTGGGGACCTACAGACACTGGATCCTACCCAGTTCGGCTTTGTTAAGGGCAGATCCTGCCTCTTAAACCTGGTCGATTTCTTTGAAACAGTCACCAAGGCCATTGACAAGGGGAATGTGGTCCACACAGCCTACCTGGACCTTGCAAAAGCCTTAAATACAATACCCCACTCGGGCATTATAGATAAGTTCACCAGCTTAAATATAAACCCCTATGTCACTAGATGGGTTGCAAACTGGCTCAAGGACAGAACCCACATGGTTAGAATTGCTGGAGCCATGTCAGACTTCAAACCAGTTACAAGTGGTGTCCCACAAGGCTCAGTCCTGGGACCTCTCTTGTTCGGTATATATTTCTCGGAGGTACAGGCCAACATGGAAGGACTGTGGCTGACCAAGTTCGCAGATGACTGCAAACTGGGTGCCATAATCGACATTCCAGCCAACACAAGCATCCTCCAAAAGGGCCTCATAGAAACAGACAACTGGTGCCAGAGCCATGGCCTCAAGCTAAATGCCAAAAAGTGTATAGTCATCCCCTTTGGCAAAAACAAAGTGCCCACAAATTACCACATAGGTGGTAATCCATTAAGTACAGAAGAAGTAATTAGGGACCTGGGGACCCAAGTTGATAGCAATCTCTCATTTGACAACCACGTGGCCAAAGTGGTTAGAAAAACATTTTATATAGCCCACCTAATCATGAAGGGATTCACATCTAGATCAGGGGAAGTCATCATGCCTGTTTACTCATCCCTCATCAGGCCCATAATTGAGTACAATGCCCCTTTTGGGTTGTACCTTACCAGACACCAGCAGCAACTGGAAAGACCCCAAAAGTACCTCACCAAGAGGATCAAAGGGCTCAAACAGATGCCATATGCTGCCTGGTTAAAGAAACTCCAGCTCTACTCAGTGGCATACCACCTGTTCAGAGGCGATCTGTGCCTGACGTATAAAGCCATGTCCAACCCGGAATTAATGGACATGCTGCACCTCAGAAAATCCAAATCCCATCAAGCTACGCTCGAGAGACTTGAACCTCAGCACTGAAATAAATAGGACATGCTGGAGGGACAGATTCATAATCCAGAGGCTCCCTTCACTCTGGAATAAAATCCCAGTCCAGGTTAGGCAGAGTCACTCATTGACTCTCTTCAAGAGGAATCTTGATAAGTGGATGGGAGATCGTAGGTTTACCCCAGGTATCACTTCTGTGTCACTGTTAGACAGAGGCACAGTATACTAACCTCGAAAAAGGGCATAGCAAAATTAATTTAAAATGGGTGGCGAAAGCCAAACACACTCTGGCTAGGCTTATATATGCCCTAGGGCAGATAGCCTAGTATAAACCTATGAACTACCACCCATATGCCAGTAAGGCAGTGTTTTTGTTGAACATCAGAATGTAGGGCATCTACTGAACTGTAAGGTAACATTTAATTTAGGTAGTGGGGATATAGGTCACATGGTCCACATTTACCAACATAACGTAAAGCTGATTTGAGATCAAGTTGGTATGTAGTGCACTTGTAATAAGAAGTACCCAATAAGGAGTCAGATTGCAGAGTTTTATAAAAAAAAAGCTAAAGTCACAGTCATGCTAGGAAGAAACAAAATCATGAACAACCATGAAGAGGTCCTCAGACATAATCTAAAAAAAGAACAAAGAAGGGACACCCTAAAACAAAATGCATGTAACCCGGCTAATCTGGAACTGGCAAGAGAGCACAGAACCTAGTAACTTCCAAATTAAATAAGTCTACTCTGAGAAAGCAGTAGCTAATGGCAAATATAATTTTCTTTTACCTTAAGTGAACTAAGTGTCTGACAGCCTGTTTCTAATTTGGGTGGTTTTCATCAGGGTAAATAAGGTTTGATCAGTCTTAATACAAACGGCCTTATGACTCATACCAGTTTCAGTTATTAATTCCATCATTTCCCTAACATGCTCCAGTGTTCACTTATAAAAAAAAAATAGCCAACACCCTTAAAAGAAGTGGGATGTACTAAATTTAGAGATGAAATGCAATTTGAATGCAAAAAACACTAGGTAAGTATGAACAATTATAAGGTGTTTGAGTCTTTTTGTGGTCTCCGTTCATTAAAAATAGCAGATTAGCTGTAACAAGATGCTTCAGTGTGAACAAAATAATTACAATGAACACCCTGTTGTAACTGCAAATGCCCCTCTGGTAAGAAAGTTCCCCAACTAAATGATAATAAAAAAAGCTGTTAGAGGTAATGCTCACCTGTGTTTACTACATTATTTCATAAATAAAACAATGTGCCATAGAAAGTTGTCTTTCTGTCTTCTGTTCCTCTATGTTTTTTTAGCACAAAATTTTAAAATCATGCCTCCATAATGAATAGACACATCCATATGAAGTTATAATAGTTTACACAACAACATAATAATTTTAAAGTAGAATTAAGTATACTGAGGTCACTTGAAGTCTAGTGTGTGTGTGTGTGTGTGTGTGTGTGTGTGTGTGTGTGTGCGCGCGTAGTTTGTATAATACAGATTTGTTTGTGTATGTATACAATTTTAAAAAATACAGCCAGGGTCAATACTAGAACATTAAGAACATGAAATATATCACATATCAATACTCTTCAAGTGATACAATGAGTAATTGCAGAGTATACATCACCTCAATATTGTTTTATTCGAGTGCTTCTGTCTGAAGTTAGCAAAGAGGCTTAAAGCTCTGACTTATCAATGAGCTGCTGTCTGTGCCAAAGGTACAGGGTTTGAGTCTTTTCACCTTAGTTTACCTATTGTGCTACCTTGAACAAATGACTTAATCAGACAGTGCTTTGGGGCAATTGGGAATTTGGGCTAGTCTCCTTGACTGCATGCCTCATAACTACTGATGAGCCTAAGCACTTAATACATACCAAAAGTGAAGCAATAGGTGATAATGTAATTTAGAAACAAAATACATATTAAAAATTATGTAAAGTTATTTAAAAATCAGTATTCTGAGTACTATCCTGTGATGCATCACAAGCTATTGAAGCAGATATACTTTACAAGCAGCAGCACAGCAATACAACTGTAGCCCAAAATGCAATAAGAGTTCATGATCCCAATTTAATAAGCAGCAAACTCTTTGAAGGTCTGGTATAGCTTTTGAGTTTGAAAATAAGATCATTGATTACTAAACTGTCTAGAGCACTATCTAAAAGGATACATTTCTAAAAAAAAACAGTGGCAAAAGAGACACCCCAGAAAAAAGGTGACAGCAAAAATCTCAGGGTTACTCTGGAGCTTTGAAACTCATAGATTGAAAGTGTTCCAAAATAAAGTAACTTGTAAAAGTTTGGCAGCTCAAGTCACCCATGTTGCCAGAACATCTCATTACTAAATTGTCGTTGCAACAACAACAGAGCACTAAACAGCATCAAAAATAGTTCAACTTCTCCAGGACTTCTTCAAGACACAGATATGGATTTCATTTCATTTGTGAATGAAATGATGCATAATATGCTATTTCACTTTTGTGTGCATCTATCAATGTAGTGTGCATACATATGAGTAATCCTGGCGATATGTGCAGGAATAGTGATGTTTCTGCTTATGTCAGAGTATGGAAGGATTAAATTTTTTTCATTTCCACATTATTTTCTTTTTGGAACATGAAAACATCACTATATATATTGCATAATCATAATTCCTGCACATGTTGCCAGGAGTATTAATCTGTATGCACACTACATTGATAGATGCATACAAAAGTGAAATAGCATATTATGCATCATTCATTCACAAATGAAATGAAATTCATATTACAATAGCAACATTACGAATAACTGTTGCTCTTTATGTCATGTTATTCCATTGTGTGTGTGTGTGTGTGTGTGTGTGTGTGTGTGTGTGTGTGTGTATCATCTATATATCTATGTATATCTATATATCTATATATTTATATATATATATATATATATATCTATACACACACACACACACACACACACACAAACAAACACATCTATTTATCTATATATATATATATATATATATATATATATATATATATATATATATATATATCTATATGTATACATATATATATATATATATATATATATAGAGAGAGAGAGAGAAATAGATATAAAATTGATCTATATCTGTAGCTGTCTACAGTATATTAACATAACGTAATTTATATCTATCTGTCTGTATGTATATATATATATATATATATATATATATATATATATATATATATATATATATATATATATATATAAAGGGGAGGGAGAGATATCACAAGATCAACGTTTCAGAGTGTCAACACTTAAAAGGTTGAAACCACATGGCTGACCTTCTGAAACACTGACCATACAAAAAAAAAACACAACCAACTGTGTTTTTGCAGGGGATTAACCCCCCTTACACTCCCACCCTATGCTAATTGCATACACCAACTCCAAGATTGCACAACAGTGGGGAAAAGGGCAAATTCCTTGATCTCCACTGTACCACAATCTCTCCAAAAACAATTTTCTTGCCCTATTAAACATTCAGTGTTTTAGAACATTGACCATATGGTCTCGACCTTTTCAAGGTCAACATACTGAAATGCTGATCATTTGAACCCACATGTATCTAAGCTATAACCTATGCTGAACAGGGATGAAGATTATATATCTGTCCTACTTTAGCTTGGCGAAACAGTATATAGCAAATTCAAGTTCTGCAAAGGAGATGGTGACCATTTAAACTTGGCAAACAACAAAAGGATCAGTAACTTTCTACTGGCAACTGCAAATGTACACTAGTACTGCAAAACCAGATAGTGGCTGATTAAACCTGAGAAAACAAGCAAGTCAGTTACTTTCTCTGGACAGCTCCAACATTACTTAACAGTTATACCTATTTCGGTGTGCACACCAGATGTCTAACTGCAATGAAAAAGGTGGCCCACTGAAGCTTTGTTCCAATGAAGTAGTAGCCACACATTAAAGCATTCCATGTTGCTTGATATAAATCACAGTAATCCTGTAAAGTCAAAATAATGAGCAAAGAACAGCAGTTGTTTATATCTCCACTCCAAAACGCACAGAAAGGACAGCATTTTTCATGTTATGTTGCTTGAATTCTCCTAGTTCTAATTGCAACATCTGGTATATATGATTCAATAAATACCTCTCAACCTCTTAGTGCAAGAACTCTGGACAAAGCAAAAAATAACAATGGAATAAAGGTTCAGAAACAGGGACAGATTTTAAATATTAGTTCGCTATTTTGACAACAACCTACTATAGAAGCTGTAATGAGTCCAGCTTGAGGAAGATATGCATATCATCCTGAAAGTTTATAAGTGATAACTGCAATGTATCTATCTATCTATCTATCTATCTATATATATATATATATATATATATATATATATGTGTGTGTGTGTGTGTGTGTGTGTGTGTGTGTGTGTGTGTGTGTGTGTGTGTGTGTGTGTGTGTATAAGTAAGTACCACCTTAATTAGTAAGTTCAAAGCTAAGTCTGTGCAATGATGTAACGCATGACATGGTTGTTTAATTTGCTGCCATGACAGTAAACCAAGAAGATGCATCTAGATGGCTCCTGTGTGGCCTTTTCATAACAACTATCTGATGCTACAGCATAAAGAAGCCGCAATAGTTGTTCATAATTTATTAGGCCATTTCAAGAGATATGCACAAGTACTGCAATAAAAGCACATAAAATGTTGAACATGCTATCACCATCAGAAATTCACAAAAAAGGAGCTGAAATAAAACTGCCATCAGATGAAAAAATGTAACAACTATTTTCAGTTAAAACGAACTCAGAAGTACACAAGACAACAATTTATCTCTAGTACACCTCCGTTTAAAACTGCTGTAGATGAGAGAGTATTTGTAGACTGGGGCCTGCTACTAGAACCACCTGTCTAAAGACATCAAAAATCTAGAAATCATTAAAAGTTTCTATGGTGAACTGGCCAATCAGCATACACGTTTTGAAATATTAATGGGGGGGGGAATCATTGTATAATATACATTTAAATTACTGTTTAACTGTAACCTCTAAACAGGCTTCATGACTCATGAATGGAGAATGGCAACAGTCATCTCTCTGCACAAAGGTGGGCCATCTACAGGCCCTGGAAACTACAGACCCATAAGACTCACTAGTATTAAATGTAAAGCCATGGAAGGAATTATCATGGAGATGATCAGTAGAGATATAGTAAACCTCCAGACCCTGGACCTAACCCAGTTTGGTTTCATTAAGGGCAGATCATGCCTACTCAACCTGGTGGACTTCTTTGAGAAGGTCACCAAAGCAATGGATGAGGGCAAAATCTTTCACACTGCCTACCTTGATCTGGCCAAGGCATTTGACACAATACCCCACTCGGGTATTGTTGACAAATTCAAGAGGTTAGGTACAAACTTGTATGTCACTCGGTACATAGCCAGCTGGCTCACAGACAGGACCCAAGAAGTTAGAACTCAGAAGTCCAGCTCTACAAAGAGGTCAATCACAAATGAAGTCCTTCAGGGATCTTTTGGCATTTGCTTCTCAGAAGTCAAGGCCAATGTCAGTGGTCTCTGGCTGACTAGATTTGCAGATGATAGCAAATTAGGAGCGGTCATTGAATCTCACACTGACACAAATGTTCTTAAAGTGGGGCTGAGGCAGACAAATAACTAGTGTCAGAGCCATGGACTAAAACTTAATGCCAAGGAATTCATAATAGTATCCTCTGGGAAGTCATCCATCTCTGGTAACTATCATATTGACAACACACCCCTTAGAGTTGACCCAATAGTCAGGGATTTAGGGACACACATAGACAGTAATCTAGATTTTTACCATCATGTGTCTACAGAGGTGAGGAAATCATTTTATGTTGCACAATGTATAAACAAAGGTATAGCATCTAAGTCCAAGGAGGTCATTGTTGTACTGTATTCCGCATTCATCAGACCTGTCACTGAATACAATGCCTCCTTTGGTATGTACCTAACCAGGCATATCTAACAATTGGAACATCCACAGAGGTTCCTCACTAAAAGAATACAAGTTGTAAGTAAAATGTCCTATGCAGACTGCCTCAAGGCTGTATCCCTGTATTCTGTCTCCTACAGGCTTTTGAGGGGAGAGCTATGTCTGAGATACAGGGCATTGTCAGACTCCACTCTAACGGACCTCCTGCATATCCACAAAACAAACAGCACCAGACCTATTCTAAATACTTAAACCTTGCCTGTGATATAAATAGGACCTGCTGGAGAGATAGGTATGTATCCCAGAGTCTACCCCATCTATGGAACAGGCTCACCATCCATGTGAAGCAGAGTTTCTCCCTAACCCAATTCAAGTGCAACTTGGACAATTGGATGGGAAACTGGAAATTCATCCCTGGTTTGGCACCTATGTTTCTAATGGACACAGGTAACCTGTAAATGGTTCATCTTCCAGGCCCATGGTTACATTTATCTAAGGTTTCAGAACTTGTCAGAGATTTGGGATATATGGCTAGTGTCATCAATAAATTGCTTATTTTGTTCTTTTCCTTTATATTTATCTGCATATCTTCTAACTTTTTATGTTTGTGCTGATATTTTTAGTTTATTATTTGCGATAGTGCATGATAGGTCTTGATGTGTTCTGATACTGCACGTTGCTTTTATCATGTCTATTTTTCTGAGTATTTTTGTTGATCTGTTCCCTCTTCTATACTATTCTAACAGCAACACTTCTTGTGTGAATTGCTTTATAGTTTTCTCTATGCGATACTTCCATGATGGCATTTGATTTTAAACCTTCTTTTCCTTTACTGCCCTGACTTTATCTGTAATTAATTTAGCTGCACAGTAATATATCCTATTTACTACCTTTATATCACATGAATTTCTATGAATGGCACTAATTAGTGCCCATTTGTTTTATCAAACTTCTAACTTCTTGGGTTTTATTGATGTTCTGTAGTCTGTTTCCTTTATTGATCTTAATATGTCTGTCCATCTCTATTAAATCAAGCAACATTTCTCTTAAGATTATTTTCTCCAAAACTTTGGGCATATTCTTTGCTCTCCATTTCCTGCAGGCATTCTACAGAAAGTTCCAGAACATCTTCCTGTGCCACATTCTATTCAGTTTCGTCCTTTGTCTCCATTGCTCTTTCATATGGGACCTCACTGGCCCATCACTCCACAAAACTGACTGCATCAGAGTTGCCACAGTTTCCTGTTCAAATCCAACTGAACTTTTATACTGGTTTCCTATTAGTAGGCTCCAAAGTATCTCATATGGCAACTGATCAGATGTTTCCCACTCACTGGTTTCTCCTTAATTTTGGGATACATTCCTTTATAATGCTGTAGCATTATCAGAATTAGATTTGCTACACTAAATCCTTCACTTTGCAGATAATCCATAACCTCAGTTTCTCTTTCTTTAACTTCTCCATTACTAATCCTCTTTTTGACTTCTCCTCTTTGCTTTCTCATTTTTTTGTATTGCAAAATTTTCCACATCCGGATGCCTTTGCCTGTATTTCTCTTCACATATCTTTGGTACTGCCTTCTTTGTATTATTTAGCTTTGCTTTCTCCTTTGCAAAAGTATTGCAAGATATTAAATCTCTTTTTCTTTCCCATATCCATATTTCTTCTAAAGATGTCTCCTGCTGATCCTGTTTTTCTTTCCTTGGGGGACTCATTGTTCTATCATGCTGTGATATCACCTGTGTTAGACTTTCTACACTAAATCCTTCACTTGCCGGTATTCCATAACTTCAGCTTCTATTTTTTTTAATTTCTACTTTGTTAATCTTCTGTTCTACATTCCCTGTTTGTGATATTATTTTTTTATTGTGAAATGTTCCATATCTGGATGCCTTTGCCTATATTTCTCTTCAAATATCTTTGTGGCTGCTTTTTTGTTTTGATCAGTTTGGCTTTCTCCTTTGCATAAATATTGCACCATGTCAGATGCCTCTTTCTTTCCCATGTCCATTTTTCCTTTTTATACTCTTCAAAAATCACTAGATTTAATTCTTTATATTTTCGCACTTCCTCGGTCACTTCTTTTTCCAAACGTCTATATAATGTTTTTCATAAATCTTCTGTATTAATGACTACAAATTTGCATTTGAAGTTTTTGACAGTTTTTCTTGTGCAAGTA